>NC_134266.1:25837673-26137673 GCF_031893055.1 Leptodactylus fuscus | reverse complement strand
TAGGAGCCCCAGTTACAGCCCTAGATAAAAAAAAAAAATTCTGCTTGCATTATTTTATAAATATATACAGTCAGAATTTTTTGCACAAATAATGAATAAAAAGTGGATGTGGTGAGGACGTGCGGGGCGCATAAATGATGGCGGAAATAACTGGTATACTAATATAACTAATATCTCCCCTATAGGTGCACCCTCCACAGGCTGGGGGTTAGGAAGACTGGCCCCATTGAACTCAATAACAACAAAGTAAACAATAAGCTCAGGAGCGTCTCCTACTGGTGGCTGCAAGTAGAATTCACGCTTACATCTATGTGCCAATGTACGGAGACCTCAGTACCAGTGTTATACCAGTCATAGCGCTATGACTAAGAGGTGAAGTCCTCGAAACGCGTCAGCGGTTAACCATGCATATGTTGGTCCGTTTTTCCATCTTGATATGTTTTTGTAAATCATTTTTTTATTCACACACAGTATCTCGCAGTTTTTTGGACTGCATTTTGAAATGAATAAATGCTAAGTTTTATATATCTCTGGATCGTTCCATGGTTGCTGGATACACCCACCATTTTTTGCATTGCACATTCGTCCTCATCCGGGAGGCAGTGTCCGTGCATCAGGAGATCCTATATTATACTGTTTATTCGCTGTTGGCTGTGGATTTTACTTGTTATATACCAGTTATATTGTTCTAGATTCTTTAAGAGTAGCAGTGTCATCAGTCTAGAGTCCCCAATACCAAAGTGCTATTATTCTAGATTCTTAAAGTTACCGTGATAGGGTGCTATTATTTCTAGAGTCATCAGTGCCTGTTTCACCATTCTAGATCCTCCAAGGGTCAGTGTGCTGTTATTCTTCAAGTATCAACATGCCATTACTCTTGAGTCATCAGTGCCAGAGTTCCCTTATTTTAGAATCTTTAAAGGGATCCTATCATTTAAACTCAATTTTTTCTACCTATCACGTAGGAATAGCCTTTAGAAAGGCTATTCTTTAGAAAGGCTATTCTTCTCCTACCTTTAGATGTCTTCTCCATGCCACCGTTCCATAGAAATCCCGGTTTTCGCTGGTATGCAAATGAGTTCTCTCGCAGCACTGGGGGCGACCCCAATGCTGTGAAAGAACTTTGCAGCGACGCCTCCATCTTCTTCAGGAACGGGTCTTCTTTGCGTCTTCTTCCGAGAGTTGGCTTCAAACTTCTAGGCCTTGGTCAAAGCTGACTGGGCATGCCTTACAGGCCACAAGAAAATGGCCGCTTGCACAGTGTTGTAAGCGGACATTTTCTTGCAGCCGGCAGGCATGCGCAGTCGGCTTTGCCCTAGGCCTTGAAGTTTGAAGCCAACCCCCAGAAGAAGACATGAAGAAAACCTGTTCCTGAAGAAGATGGAGGCGTCGCTGGAGGGTTCTCTCGCAGCATTGGGCACGCCACCAGTGCTGTTTGAGCGCTGGGGCCTGCCCCCAGTGCTGTGAGAGCATTCATTTGCATACCGACTAAAAACGAATTATATACCAAACGGCGGCCCTGAGAAGACATCTAAAGGTAGGAGACGAATAGCCTTTCTTAAGGCTATTCCTACGTATTAGGCAGAAAAAAATTGAGTTTAAATGATAGGATCCCTGTAAGTATCAGCGTGCCGTTACTACAGAGTCCTCAGTCAATGTGTCATTATTCTAGAGTCTTTGGTGCCAACAACACGTTATTCTATATTTTTCAAGTATCAAGTGCCAGTCTTCTAGAATCCATAGAGTTAGTGTGTCAATATCCTAGAGGATCCTCAGACAGCTGTGGTGAGCCTTGAGAGTGCTGATGAACCTTACAAATATATCGCCTGAAGACTTGACGTCCTGGCAGGTCCACCCTTAACAAACAGGTATAGGCTCCAGAGATCCTCCATGGCAGAGCAGGGAGAAGAAGACATGTCTATTCACAATAGCATCTAAGCAGAAGAGGTCTGCAGCAATATGGTCCCATTCCACCAGATCTAGGTCTCAGATTGGTCATAATTCTTTACTTGCCTTAGTACTGACTTTCTTGAGAAGACTCTTGTCTTTCCTAGTCAAGTCCTGCAGCTATGAGCTAGTGGTGGAGTGTACAGGACGGTGATCTCCGGAGGTCTCTAGTCACTGATCTGCATGCAGACACTGGTCATTAGAAGATTGTCCGGCACTTGGATCAATGTGTTTTATTTGGCACTTGTTCCACTAAGTATTCAGGATTTACTCTACTTCTTTAAGGAAATGGTCTAGAAAAAGTGCCCTAATACTGGGCTGTCTCTGCATCTCAATCCTGGCTGCAATACCACATCCAGTGGGATCACCAATTCACAGTGGAAACAAAAGAAGACTAATAAAAACTCCTTTCACTGTCCGAGCAGGTGTCAAGCAGGAAAGTATCATTGCACCAACTCTTAATACCATCTATCTCTCCTCTGTGACATTGGTGGAGCAATATACTGTGTGTGAGAGGCATTGAGAAGTATTATTACGTGTGGGAGGTCCTTGTGGAGCATTATACTGTGTGGTAGGTCACTGGAGAGCCTTATACTGAGTGCGTGGTGCACTAAGAAGCATTAAGTGTGGTAGGTCACTGTAGAGCATTATACTGTGTGGGAGGTCACTGTAGAGCATTATACTGTGTGGAAGGTCACTGTGGAGCATTATACTGTGTAGGAGGTTACTGGGGAGTATTATACTGTGTAGGAGGTTACTGGGGAGTATTATACTGTGTAGGAGGTTACTGGGGAGTATTATACTGTGTGGGAGGTCACTGTGGAGCATTATACTGTGTAGGAGGTTACTGGGAAGTATTATACTGTGTGGGAGGTCACTGTGGAGCATTATACTGTGTAGGAGGTTACTGGAGAGTATTATACTGTGTGGGAGGTCACTGTGGAGCATTATACTGTGTAGGAGGTTACTGGGGAGTATTATACTGTGTGGGAGGTCACTATGGAGCATTATACTGTGTGGAAAGTCACTGTGGAGCATTATACTGTGTAGGACGTTACTGGGGAGTATTATACTGTGTGGGAGGTCACTGTGGAGCATTATACTGTGTGGGAGGTCACTGTAGAGCATTATACTGTGTGGAAGGTCACTGTGGAGCATTATACTGTGTAGGAGGTTACTGGGGAGTATTATACTGTGTAGGAGGTTACTGGGGAGTATTATACTGTGTGGGAGGTCACTGTGGAGCATTATACTGTGTAGGAGGTTACTGGGGAGTATTATACTGTGTAGGAGGTTACTGGGGAGTATTATACTGTGTGGGAGGTCACTGTGGAGCATTATACTGTGTAGGAGGTTACTGGGAAGTATTATACTGTGTGGGAGGTCACTGCGGAGCATTATACTGTGTAGGAGGTTACTGGGGAGTATTATACTGTGTGGGAGGTCACTGTGGAGCATTATACTATGTGGTAGGTCACTGGAGAGCCTTATACTGAGTGTGTGGTGCACTAAGAAGTATTAAGTGTGGAAGGTCACTGTGGAGCATTATACTGTGTGGAAGGTCACTGTGGAGCATTATACTGTGTAGGAGGTTACTGGGGAGTATTATACTGTGTGGGAGGTCACTGTGGAGCATTATACTGTGTAGGAGGTCACTGTAGAGCATTATACTATGTGGTAGGTCAGTGGAGAGCCTTATACTGAGTGTGTGGTGCACTAAGAAGTATTAAGTGTGGAAGGTCACTGTGGAGCATTATACTGTGTAGGAGGTTACTGGTGAGTATTATACTGTGTAGGAGGTTACTGGGGAGTATTATTCTGTGGGAGGTCACTGTGAAGCATTATACTGTGTGGAAGGTCACTGTGGAGCATTATACTGTGTAGGAGGTCACTGTGGAGCATTATACTGTGTAGGAGGTTACTGGAGAGTATTATACTGTGTGGGAGGTCACTGTGGAGCATTATACTATGTGGTAGGTCACTGGAGAGCCTTATACTGAGTGTGTGGTGCACTAAGAAGTATTAAGTGTGGAAGGTCACTGTGGAGCATTATACTGTGTGGAAGGTCACTGTGGAGCATTATACTGTGTAGGAGGTTACTGGGGAGTATTATACTGTGTGGGAGGTCACTGTGGAGCATTATACTGTGTAGGAGGTTACTGGGGAGTATTATACTGTGTGGGAGGTCACTGTAGAGCATTATACTGTGTGGGAGGTCACTGTAGAGCATTATACTATGTGGTAGGTCAGTGGAGAGCCTTATACTGAGTGTGTGGTGCACTAAGAAGTATTAAGTGTGGAAGGTCACTGTGGAGCATTATACTGTGTAGGAGGTTACTGGTGAGTATTATACTGTGTAGGAGGTTACTGGGGAGTATTATTCTGTGGGAGGTCACTGTGGAGCATTATACTGTGTGGAAGGTCACTGTGGAGCATTATACTGTGTAGGAGGTCACTGTGGAGCATTATACTGTGTAGGAGGTTACTGGGGAGTATTATACTGTGTGGGAGGTCACTGTGGAGCATTATACTGTGTAGGAGGTTACTGGGAAGTATTATACTGTGTGGGAGGTCACTGCGGAGCATTATACTGTGTAGGAGGTTACTGGGGAGTATTATACTGTGTAGGAGGTTACTGGGGAGTATTATACTGTGTGGGAGGTCACTGTGGAGCATTATACTATGTGGTAGGTCACTGGAGAGCCTTATACTGAGTGTGTGGTGCACTAAGAAGTATTAAGTGTGGAAGGTCACTGTGGAGCATTACACTGTGTGGAAGGTCACTGTGGAGCATTATACTGTGTAGGAGGTTACTGGGGAGTATTATACTGTGTGGCAGGTCACTGTGTAGCATTATACTCTGTAGGAGGTTACTGGGGAGTATTATACTGTGTGGGAAGTCACTGTAGAGCATTATACTGTGTGGGAGGTCACTGTAGAGCATTATACTATGTGGTAGGTCACTGGAGAGCCTTATACTCAGTGTGTGGTGCACTAAGAAGTATTAAGTGTGGAAGGTCACTGTGGAGCATTATACTATGTAGAAGGTCACTGTGGAGCATTATACTGTGTAGGAGGTTACTGGGGAGTATTATACTGTGGGAGGTCATTTTTTAGTCTGGAGCACTGAACCAGAAACTTGGAACCACTAAGCTGTGCACCCACAGAAACTTGCTGTATGCACACCAGAGATCTGTAACTGCTAAGCTCTGTGCCCAACGAAAACTGTAAAGAATAAGCTGTGGGCCCACCAGAGACATAACCACTAAGCTCTTTGCCCACCAGAGACTTGCATCCCCTAAGCTCTGTGTCCACTACAAACTTGTAACTGCTAAGATGTGTGCCCTCTAGAGGCTTGTAACTGCTAAACTTTGTGCCCACTATGGAACTGTAGCCATTAAGCTGTGCTCAGAGACTTGTTACTGCTAAGCCATGCAGCCATCAGAGACTCATAACTGCTAAGCCGTACACCCGATAGAGACTTGTAACTGCTAAGCCGTACACCCACTAGAGACTTGTAACTCCTAAGCTGTATGCCCACTAGAGACTTCTAACTGCTAAGCCGTATGCCCACTAGAGACTTGTAACTGCTAAGCCGTATGCCCACTAGAGACTTGTAACGGCTAAGCTGTATGCCCAGTAGAGACTTGTATCCGCTAAGCTGTATGTCCACTAGAGACTTGTATCCGCTAAGCCGTATACCCACTAGAGACTCGTAATTGCTAAGCTGTATGCTCACTAGAGACTTGTAACTGCTAAGCTCTATGCTCACTAGAGACTCGTAACTGCTAAGCCGTATGCCCACTAGAGTCTTGTAACTGCTAAGCCATATGCCCACAAGAGACTTGTAACTGCTAAGCCGTATGCCCACTACAGACTTGTAACTGCTAAGCCATATGCCCACTAGAGAATTGTGACTCCTAGGCTGTATGACCACTTAGCTGTATGATAACCAGAGACTTGTAACCACTAATCTGTGAACCAACCTGAGACATGTAACCACTAACCTCTGTACCCACCAGAGATTTATGACTGTCAAGCCATATGTTATTATTTAAAGCCATGAAACTGAGCTCATTATTAATGACCATCAAGCTGCCAGTATTGATACCTTAGCAATTTTTCCAGGCTCTGTAATTGGGGTCACCAAAAAATCTCATACAGAAGAATTGCAAGCACTGTATGCCTATACAACAGGTGGCGTTGCAGCCTTCAGGTTGTAGTATACGTTGGGAGTCCTCTCAGTATATACCTCCATTGTGTACAATGTAAACAATCCCTAATACTGTATTCCAAGACGTTGATGTTTACATAATTTTAGGGCATGGTGACAGGTACAAGTAGTAACTTGTATGTTTACTACGTGTAATAATAGCACCGCCTATAAGAATATATAAAGTATGTATGACATCCGCGGTATATAGCGTGTTACTAAGCAGGACCAGATCTTTCCGGCAGAATGTGTTAGTACTATTGAGCCTCTGGCTGTTTGGCTTGTGCACCCTGCGCATGACAAGAGTAACATGAAGGGGCAGCACGCTGGATTTTTTGCATTTGTCTTGATTATATTTGCAGAGACCTTTCCATTTTCCCTATGACAAATATGAACAATTCAGGGTAAATAGGTGGAGATCTTAAAGGAGCAGGTGTGTGCACCTCTGTAAGAACATGAACCTCCTCGCCATGTGATCTGCACAAACCAGTAATAACAGAAGAGGTACAAAAAAAAATTACACTCCGAAATGCGGTTTTGTAAGTCAGCTCTTGCCAAGGGCAAAAATTTCAACCGTCCCAATGCTTTTTATGCTTGAATTCTTTAACATTAGGGAGGGGCGGCCGCCCGGGCATGAGTTGTGCTAAGCTACAGGGAATTTACTACAACCAGGCTACAGAAATGTGCACTGGGTGTGGTGAGATAGCAAAGCCAGAGCTCTAGACCGGGCCTGTCCGTGCTGGGCACGGCGCATGGCGGCACAGTATACCTGGTGCAAACAAATACTATAGACAATGGCACGAGAGGACAGTATAATAGGCGACAACAGCTTAGTGCAATGGTGGGACTGGATAGTGGGACCGCTAGAATAGAAATGATCTGATACAGGGCGGAGAATAAGATATACATATATATCCTATGTAGCAACCATCAGCAGCCTATTGCCTGCAAGACTATATTTCTCAGCCTGAACGTGGCCATTTGTGGCCTTACAGAAATTGCTCACTCAATTTTTTCTCTTAGATGAGCAACCTGGGTGCTGGGGTCGGTTGCAGAAAGCGCCTGCACAGAGGACTTTTCTTTCCTACATTTTCAGTCTGCAAATGGCAGACACCTAGCAGCCCCATTATAGTGAGTGTGTGACCGTTGTTTTAGCAGTCTGGTTCTCCGCGGTTCGACTTCCCATGCGTGTGTACCTAGTGAGAACCCAGCGTCACCGATCTAGCTGTTAGTGATCAGCTAAAATCTGTTTGTGATTTTAGGAGCAAGTGTTTAATTTCCCTGCAGCGCCTCCACAGGGGACATGATGTATTACATAGTCTCAGTTGAAATTATCTGGTTGTCCATGTCTGCAGGGTAGTATTGGGGCCTCCTGGGATAGAGAATTTTTCTTAAGCTCTTTAAAACAAAGAATGTTCTAAGTGACCCGTATTTAATAACCAGGGACTCACATGAAGATGGAAGAGAGACATTCGAAAACAGAAAACAAGGCCCATAGTTGGTTTTCAGCCTCAGACCGCCATAACCTTATAATCTCCTAAACTTATAATAGTGACTTAGGGGGCTGTCTAGTTAAAAAAGGACCCTGTTAAGGAATCTATGATACAGAACACAGAGGGGCATATTTATGAAACTGTCCCCTTATAGCACTTTTTTGTCATCAGTTTTTAAAAGGAAACTTTTACCATCTTCACTAACTCCAACTGTCTTACAATTTTAATACATGTCGCTCCACCTGCAGCACAGTTGGAATTTTTTCTCTAGCCCCCGCCATGCCTGAGCAATCAGGCTTTTAGTTTCAGCACCTGATATGTTAACTAGACTCTCTATTGTCAGATGGGCGGTCTCAGACTAGCTGACACTACCCAGAACCGCCCACTTGACAATAGTGAGCTTAATAATATAATGCAAACATACCGGCTAGAATAAACCAGGGGGACACTAAGGGCTAGTTCACACGGAGTTCCGCATGTACATATTACATTGCCGCTGCCACGCCGCCGATGCAGTGCACCGGCATCCCGTCGCGGCATTTCGCGATGGATTAGGTTCAAATGAATGGGCCGGAGCATCACGCCGTGGAATCCGCGGTAAGACAGGACACCTCGCTCCTTTTTTCCGCTACTAACTAGTGGAAAAAAGAAGCAAGCAGCTCCTATTGAAGTCAATAGGAGCAGCGGATTTTGAGGCAGATTCCGTGTCAAAATCTGCTGCCAACTTGCCCCATGTGAACTAGCCCTAAGGGTTCTGGAGAGGTTTTTGAGTTGTAGGCGACATGAACATGCAAGTGACTGAATACGGAGATTGAAAGAAAGATCAGACTCAAACATAACCCCAAGAGAACGAGCGTGCTGCCTCGGAGTTATGGTGAGGCCACACAATGAGATGAACATGTCAGGTTTAGATAGAGTAGTAGTTGGCGGAAAAGCGAGAAGAGTTTAGTGTTAAAACAATTTACTTTCCGATAGCGAGAAGACATGTTTTATATTGTAGTGCAGATGACGTCATCAGAAAAGGGAGGTAACTGGGTGACATCAGTCAGAGAAGAAAAACAAGGGACACCAATGGAGTGGAGCATACCATGGAGGAGATGGTGGTCAAGAGATCCAGAAGAATCAACCTAAGCTAAAAACATGGCGTGAACACAGCGGGTCCTTCTCCCGGCCTCCCCCTCCAGGGTCATTGCTATCAGACAGGTGTACCGCTAAACAAAACTGAATGCTCAAGAGATTGGGAGCCCATGAATTATGTAATGCAGAGCTCTCTGTGAGGTCTGTGTACGATCAGGAAAGCAATGAATCAGAATCTGTGAAAGTCATAGACACTTGGCCTGTGGCCTCCGACGCTGACTCACAAGTGTAATGTGCGGGTTTAGCTTTCAAGAATTTTCAAAAATATTTTTCAGCTAAACAATGTTCAAGGTGGATTCTGGTCACAAACAAGTACAGCCTATGTGCAGGATAGGGTGCAGCTTTCTGATCGGTATGGGTCTGACCTACCACGAGAACTGCGGGATTTTGTACCTCAGTTTGAATGGGAGATATAAGACCGTTCCCCAAGAGAGCGAGAGATATCCAAGCAATGTATTTTGACTTTCTCCGATGGATCCCACTGAAATGAATGGAGTGGTGATGAGTATCCCCAACCTACCACTCCACTGAAAATGGGGTGTAACACACCTCAGGTCTCATGTTCAGTGGGGTTCCCAGTTGTCGGACCCCACCCAGATAGCACACTGACCCATCAATTTCTATGGGCCAGTACACATGACGGTCACATATGTGGGTCAACAGTCTGGGCCGCAAAATATGGAACAGGTCCTATTACTGTCTGATTTTGCGCCCTGCTTCTGTGGGCCGCAGAAGAATGGCTGGTGCACTGGTGGCACATGGATGACAGCCATGTGTCGCCAGCGCGCTGCCCGCGCCATTAATTCACGGCCTCCGGTTACCACACAGTCGTGTGCTACCGGCTCAATGGTGACGTATTTTTGTAGAAAATGCAATCACTAAAAATATAAAGAATTCAACAGTGTCCAGTGCCTTTAAGTATGGCAGATAGTTGAGAAGGTAAAGGCCTCCTTCACATCAGGTTATGTCATAGAGGCAGAAAAAAGAAGCCAAAAGTAAAAGCGAGGTGACTGTAAGGCTGTCCGTTCTCCTGAATACTTTGTTAGGTAGCCGTCATTGTTACTGTGACAACCAAAATGAAGTGGATGCAGAATAATACTAAACCTTTAGTACGGTAAGCAGAGGTGAGAACCTCACGGACACTTCCATAAGCCTCCTGTGTCTATTGTCAGATAGGCTACATTGTCGTCATCTGCACAAGCCTCTTCTCCTATCATCTTATTAACTCTATCTGTTTCTAGGAAAGCTGGGTTATGACCCACTCTCGTTTGACCACCAGCTATTCTTCCGGACTCCGCTTAGCTGAGGATGCCAGCACGCTCAATGGACAAAACCCTGCAGTTAGACATCTCCAGTAGTAAACCTGGAGGAACAAAGGATCAGACATGACAAAATTCAACATGCCCAATCCCTCTGCCCAAACATCGTCTGTGAGTAGAGATCCAGAAGCCCTCCATATATATATATATATATATATATATATATATATATATATATATATATATAGACTACACGAGCTTTGTTGGTCGTCTGTAGACACCATGGAGACACATAGGTGTAAAAAGGAGCTGTGGACATATAATTGGGAGAATTTTTTTTCATTGTGACTTTGTAAAGCATTGGAGAAACCAGAATTGTTAAGCTTTGGAATGATCATTAAAGGGCAGTAGAATCGGACCCACCGGGGTGTACGTGGTAGTTTTCTACTCAAGATGTCAGCTACAGAGAAAATAAAAAACTTCCTACAACTTTTCCCGGATGTCTGCATTTCTGTGGATTTCTATAGGAAAACATAATAAATTAGCCATTGGGAGACTGCAGGTGTATGATATCACACGCCTTGTCCTCGGGCATTGTATAAAGCAGCCTCCCCCAGCTGGGAGCGGGATGCCCGGCACTTCTAAAAAATTGATCACTTCCCTGCAAAACCAATAGTACTGGAGCGCACTGCAGTGTTTTTACCTACAGACTGCAAAAGGTAAAAAGATAAATAAAAAAACGATAGAAATCACAGCAAATGTAGAACATGCAGACGAAAAACGGTGACACCGCATCCTAATATGACAATTCTTCTGCAAAACAGAGCTAAGCTTTTTACCCACAATGGGCAGCAATATAGGCGAATGGTGTCTGGTAAGGATATTACTGTAAGGATCGAGGCCTGAAGCACAGAGGCCTCACAGCCCAATTTCCCTCTTCATGGTGCACTTCTATGGTTTGTACTGTCAGGAGGGGCATTTTTCACCACCAAGGAGTGACGCTGAGCTGCAAGGTTGGCCACAGTAAAAGTGCAGGGATATCGGTACCAAAATTAACGGCATCAATCTGTAACCGGGGAAAATACCGGCAAAACTGTCAGCTATCCTGCAATATATACACAGTCCAGTCATATTAATGTGAGCACCGCCTACGTTTGATGTCAACGTTAAATAACCAATGGCAGAAGGCACGTGTCATCAGCCATCTGGGTGCGCTCATCATTGTGGAAGGCACGATGGATCAACACAAGTATGCATCTATCCTTACAGACCATGTTCACCCTACATGCGAATTGTTTTTCCTCAGGATGATGGCATCTACGATCAGGACAATACGACGTATCATAATGTTCGCAGTGTACGTGCGTAGTTTGAGGAGCACCAGGATGAGTTTACCGTACTCCCTTGGCCAGTAAATTCCCCGGACTTGAACCCAATCGAGAATCTGTGGGACCACCTCGATCGGGTTGTTCGCGCCATGGATGCTCAACCGCGTAACCTAGCGCAGCTGGCCACGGCACTAGAGTCGGCATGGCTCAACACCCCAGTGATCATCATCACAACCTCCCCTCTCCTCCTGCACATCTCACAGCGGTCCGCTCTGCCAAAGGGGGTTATTCTGGATTTTGACAGGTGGTCACATTAATGGGACTGCACTGTGTATAACAAGGCCAGTGAAAGATTCTTTTTAAATAATAAACCATGCTATTTCCAGACCATTTTCACAAATAAACTTCCGTCAAAACTGGTTACCCTTTGGTGTACAATCGGCTGTAAAATAATACTTTTATGTGAATATGTACTAACACTTAGAAAAAGGGAGGATCAGAGAACCAAAAGAGCTAGTGTGCGGTCACATTCAGCAGGACAGTCAGCTAGGTGAAGGACTTACACAGACTATACAGCAGCAGCAAAATTCTTAATGAAGACACTTAGAAAGCAGATTCATTTTGCATTTAAAGTACAAATAAATAAATATCAGAGCAGAGGTGTCCATATATTTAAAGGGATTTTTGGGGATTTTACCTGGCCTATTCTCAAATTAAAACATGCTGCACAATGAATATTGCCAAATACATACAAAAACATGATCCTGTGAGCGATCCTGCAGCGTGCACTCCATAGCGTTCCTATAAAAACAGTTAAAGGTATTCCTCCGATACTGGAAATGCCTGGCGTCTACCGCAGACAGTTTAGTTGAGTAACCTGATGTGTCAATTGCTTTAGTTCAAGGGTTTTATCACCTTTGGAGAAAGTGTTATAACTGCTCAGTTTGTTTCCTCCACCGCAGCGACAGGATCCTTGAAATCATTCTAACACATATGTTGTGGTGTAAAATTATAAGAGTCTGTATCCTGCTGGGGATTATAGTAAACTATATGAGGAGCGTTATCATCACACAGGTCTGTGCCAGGACGGGAGAGGCCTCATGTATGACAATGTACAGTGTAGAATATTGGTGTGGGGAAAAGGAAATACTTTAAAAAAAAATAAAAAATTGCAAAATGTACTATTGACAGTAGTGATGAATAGCATCTGCCCGTGACTTCATCTGTGGGTTGGCGTTGGTGCTGTGCCACTTATATTTACGCATTGGTGTTTGGTTAGGACTGTTCATGTGGTCCCATGTTCACCCCTGTGCGCCCTAAACCCGTTTGGCCCTCGCCTGTCCCCACGGCTTCTCTACCTACCGCCTTGCTCTGGCTCCCCCCCTGTCCCGCACCCGTTTACTCTTCCGCAATGATACTCCTTCCCTGTCCCGCGTCCCCCCTCTGTATCTCACGGCCCTGCCCCTCCTCGCCAGGGCCCCCCTGCGGAACCTGCGTCTCCCTGCGCCCTTTGTCACGGAGCACCGGGTCCCCTCTCCCACCATCGGCCCCACGGCTGTCCCGACACCAGTGTCATAAGTGCCCCGCTTCCTCCGCCCACCCATGTTAGTAAAATTTGGACACTTTATGTTCAACGTATTTAGATGCTGGCATTGCTTCTACCCAAAAATAACACCATGATAGGGCGCCGTAGGAAGCATTATATTACGGTTGCAGATATTCCATGTTTGTACAGCCTCTGATACACAATACGGTACTGTACGCATAAGGACTGAGGTTAAAAAAGTGGGATTTTGGAAAAAAAAATTTACAACTTTTGCAGTGTATATGAAGGTCACATTTTGGGACAATTCACCAAAAATGTACCACTTATACTCATCCACACTATAGAATATCAGCACACATACTACGGTAAGGTTCTCCTGATGTGACGGATATTGTTGAACCTCAGTTTGCGCTACATGGACAGAAATTAGGATAATCATAGAGAGATCAATCTGGTATCCGAGACTGTCGGTGACCAGATTTCGGTGCCAGCTGCTCCTGTTGGCACGGCTATTATAACAACTGTTGTGACCACACCAGGAACAGCACTTTGGGATTTAGGATATTTGGTCTGTAGGCAGATATAGCCATGTTGGGTGTTTGTACTATCAGGAGCAGAAAAATGACAACTTTCCTCCATTTTTAGAATTCTTAAAAGAGTATTGTTCAAAGGGTCTTTTCAGGACTAAAATATTGATCATGTACCCTTAGGATAGGTCATCAATATCAGAACGATGGCAGTTCGATTCTCGGTATCTCCATAGATCAGATCACTTCACTACTTACCAAGCACAGTGCCACACATTGCATAGTGGCTGTGCTTAGTACTGCAGCTCAGTCCCATTCAAAAGAAACAGACCATGTGACTAATGTGGTCCATTTGTCCATTGGACAATTGTAATTCCCCCTGAAAAAAAATTTGTTTCAACTATATTTTGTATAATTCCTCTGTTATTCCTCCCGGTAATTTATGAATAAATTGACAACTAGGTGTTACGAGTTAGGAGTGTGTCCCTGCAAACTCTGACACTGTCCCATGCCTGCTTACTCTGTAAAGCCACTTTAGAGCGGTAAGGTATTAATAAGGGAATTAGTAACACCCGGTTGTCAATCAACTGATTCATAAATTTCCAGAAGGAATAACAGAGGAACTACATAACACAGAGTTCTAAGAAAAAGAAGCTTCAAAATAGTTATTTTCGAAAATGGAAAATTCAGGAGAGGTTTTATAATGTTACAGATCCAAAGTCTAAGGCTGCACTCCTGATTGAGATTATGACATGTCCCCTTCTGATTCCTGCCAGGTGCCATATTTCCTTGCAGATCTTGTGTGGACCCAGATCCCCAATACACAGATGTTCCTACATATTCAAGCCCTGTGATAAGTAGATATTGTTGAATTTAGTGATCTGGGTCCACACAAAGTCTCCATGACAACAATATACCTGACAAATCAGGAGGAGACATATGATTAGAAATTTTCAGTAGTGCAGCCTCGAGCATAGGGCCTATTTCAAATTGTATGCCATCTTTCCGGCTGCACTCAATACTAAAAAAAAAAAAAACCAAAAAAAAACCCAAAACACTTTGTCGGGCATAGAGTGTGCTATAGTGCACCCTATTAGTGAATTCTGAGTTATAGGGGTTGTCTAAGAATTGGAATTGTCCCTGGTGCTGTGTTGTCCACCACTGGTGCCGCTGGACCGTATTGCCGGCAGCCATGAGACACGTGACCGATAAGACCAACCCATCTATTCAGGATCCTCATCTCTGACCCTTCGTTCACATGGGGGACCCCCCAAACAGAATACCGAACACAACTGCAAGCAGTGTGCAGTGAAAGCACACGGACCCCATAGACTATAATGGGGTCCGTGTGCTTGCCGCACGCTGCTCGCATCATACGGACAGGAAAGTAGATTGTGAACTACTTTCCTGTCCGCATATTCCCTGCGAAGATCTGGCTGCAAGCACACGGACCCCATTATAGTCTATGGGGTCCGTGGGCAGTCAATGACACACCGCTTGCGTTCGGTATTCCATTCGTGGGGGTCCCCATGCGGACTCTCCTGGACAGAATACGAACACTGATGTGAGCGAGGCTTTAGCCAGAGTTGTTACAAAGAGTGTCCCTCAGTCTGGAGGACCTGTCCTGCCTTGCATTACATATATAACCTATTAATGTGAATGGAAACAGTGTAATGCTTCATTTTCCCTGTGGGGGAGCTACTAAGAAAGTACATGCTTATCCAGAGATGACATATGGGGGTTCTAGTAGGATAGCACTTTATGATCACAATCCCTACTTCTAACAGTGGCGGGACTGAGCTGCAAACATGCCATGTGACCCATCAGGCTTTATTAGATGACCTAATACTGATGACCTATCCATAGGTCATTCTGCAGGGAAGGGGAGGAAACTATTGCCTATATACATGGTGGATCCTTGGTAATCAGGGCAAACATCCTGCCTTTAAGGGAAGCAACATGTCTGCTGGTCTGTCCCCATTGTACTCAACACAAGATGGAAAGTGACAGGAAGTGTTAACCTATGGTGTTCCCATCCAACATACAGACAGCCCTAATGTAAAACAGTGGGACCCCACTATAATTCAATGGGATCATCTGGGTCACCATGGCTGCATTATGTATGACAGGGCCTTAATCCTACCAAAATTAGATTTAGGAAGAGTGATTTTGGGCACCTACCTGTAATACATAGAATACAATGCTCACAACCCACTTGATCTTCGCCAGCTGACCCGTCCTGGACTTTACTGTTGGTAGAGAAAGAGACAAAAAAAAAAAAAAAAAAAAAAATCAATAACACCACAAAAAGACAAAATAACACAGAAGTGGCGGAACTACCACCATAGCGACTGCAATGGGGCCCATGACATTAGGGGACCAATACCCTGCTGACTGCTTTTTTTGTTAATAGGCCATTACCTGCTGGATTACTCCTGCAGGTAATGGTGGACACTCACTTACTCATCCCTGCTCCTGTCAAGGGAATCCTCAGGTCCTGCCCCAAGGGGGGGCTACACATGTTATGTCATGACCTGACATTGTTCAGCATCGGGATATAATATGCAGCAACAGGCTGAACCCGAGCGGAGGATGCCCTTGACAGGAGCGGGATGGGTACAAGTTTGTAGTGGAGAGCGGTCGGATAACACTCCGAGTCTCATTCCGTGATGCAGTCACATCTATAGGGCTTCTGATCTGTTCCCATAATAAGAATGATTATAGAGCAGGTCCTATTCTGCTCTGTTTTATTGGAACGGAATGGAACTGGACGTTCCAATAGATGTAAATGCATCAGGGAACGAACTTCAATGTCACTTGGTTTATGGTGTAGGGCCAGTAAAGGGGGCAGTATACTGTATGGGGCCAGAAAACGGGATAGTATATGTGTGAGGGCCAGTAAGGAGGGCACAAAACCATGTGTGGGCCAGAAAAGTGGGCAGTTATACCGTTCAGGAACCAGTAAAGGGGGAATTATACTGTATGGGGGCCAGTAATGCCCCTGTATTTGGCTGGGGCCCATAGCAAAAGATGGGGGGTCTTTCCCAATTTTGTGCCTTATCAGTTTAATACAGCACACGCAAAAAATAGCACAGGGAGGACTCTAACTCCGGAATGGTGAACCCCAATCAGAAGTTATGGATAGCAAAGAGCGGAAAAGTTGCCAAATAAAGTAGGATCAAGTGAAGGAATCCGTGTTTTATAAGCTCATATCTTAAGTATGGAACCCACTGGAAGCTGCAACAAGTTTATTCTTTGAAGTAAATATGAATATATTCCAACCACTGACAAATATGTAGTGTCCTTAAAGGGAACCTCCACATGTACAGTGTACTGACTTGCTGCTGCCACTACTTAGGTTACTCCATTTCACTCCCTGTCCGTTCTATAATAAAATGGCCGCCGACTTCCTCTGCAGCACAGTCTGTAAGTCAGTTTTTTATTTTAGGAAGGGGGTGGGTCACTTTAAAAGTATGGAGGACCCAGCTCCAGAGGACTGTGATTTGTGCTGTCTCAAGTAAAATGTAGGGTTGAGCCGATCTTGAGATTTTAGGATAGATTTTAAAATCCGATTTCCGATCATTTTCCAGCCAATCCCGATCGTGAAATTTGCTCAATCGTTGATCGGGATCCGATCTTTCCCAATCGTTCAACCCTATTAAAATGGCTGTCAAGAAAACAAGAAGCGGCTTCAGACTTTTCCCAGACTCACAATTCCACTAACTAGGGATAAAATCTGATTCTGACCTGTCTTTGAACTTTCCTTGAGTCAACAAGTCATCCTAGTGAATACTCTCATCATCTCCAGCCTAGACTACTGCACCACAATTCTTCCCAAGATCCTTAGGATTGGTCATCAATATCAGATTGGTGGGGGTCCGACCGATGTAGCCAAAATTATTCAATTGAATGGGAGCCGAACTGCACTCATCACAAATGGCCACTATGTGGTCAATGGCGCTGTCCGCTTCCAGCTCTGTACACTGTGTAGTTGCAGCACCGAAGCTGCTGAAATCTGATTTGTGGGGTCTCTGGAAAACCCCTTTCACAATGACATATAAGAGTGTTTTTACCCTTTCATGCATGTGTTTCCCAATCTCCCGGGATCGGCCTACATGGTCCAGCTGCTCTCCACTGATGGACAACGGTAAATTCTCTGCTGCACTTGTCATCACTTCTTCTCTATTCCTTTCTAAAGTGAAGGCTTAAATTCTGGATATCCTATAGGTTACCTATTACATGCCAAAGACGTCCAAAAAATTCCTTTTCTACATAACCAATATATAGTTTTCCCCAACCGGTGGCTTTATTTGGGTCCTAGTCCCCATGTAAGCAGTAGGGACGAGCTACAAAAGGTTGTGGATCTCTGCTGTAGGCCAACAAGGGAACAGCCTGAATTCTGTAGATCAGTAATTCACAAACTTTTTGATAGCAGGATCCTCCTAGTTCCATTAGAAATGAGGTCAGCTATATTAGGCCTCTGTTGTGTTCAATGTTTCTTCACACACACACAACTTTGCTATCTTTACATTCCCCCCCCCCACACACACACACACAAACAGCTCTGCTACATCCACATTCCCTAAACACACAGTTCTACTGTCTCCATGTTCTCAAGATGCACAGCTCTGCTATCTCCATGTTTTTGCCCTACACACAAACACACAACACTGCTGCCCCCATAGCTCTGTTACCTTAGTGCTTACCCCCTACACATACCGGTATAACTTGACTGCTTTCATGATTCCTCCCTACATACAAGCTGCTACCACTATGTATTCAAGTCTGCTGAATTCATGCCTTACATTCACATTTTCCACCACACACTCAGCTCGGTGACACCTACAATTCCCACCACACTCAGCCTCGCTATATCCACTTTTCACCCCAAACACTTCACATTGTTATCTCCATTTTCTCATTACATGCAGCTCTACACAACTTCTAACCTACACGGAGTTATTGTACAAGCTCTGCCCCTGTATGTGACTGGTCACGGGACTGTGACACAGTACTTGCAAAATACGGTAATTAGTATTGCTGGCAATTTGCCATGCGGATATTTTCTCACCTTGGCTCATGACCACATGTAGCTGTTTACACAACCCTCATGGAGTTGCGACCCACAGTTTTAAAAAGAGTACTGTAGATAAAAAAAGGAAGTCTAAAGGATGATTTACAGTAAGTGATCACTAAAGGAGTAATCTCTAAGGGGTACTATCTCATTCATTAAGGGGGTTTCTGAAGTTTTAAAAAAAAATTCTTCAGGCAGAAAACTCAATAATAAAGAAAATATGACACAGCATTTGACTGTCTATTTTGGCACCGTCACTCCTCTCCTCGCCATTCCAGCCTCATCTTGTTCGCATCCATGAGATCACTTCCGCTAATCATAGGTCTTGGTGGTCATGTGCCATTCATATACTCGTGGCCAGTGAGGCCAGTGATAAGTGCAATAGTCATGTGACCAAGAGGGACTGGAAATGATAAGGACAGGTGAGGTGACACTGGAACAGCAGGACATTCAGATAAGGGTGACATTTAATCCCTCCTGGTCTGTCCTAGGAACAGAAGATAAGACAAAGCCATTGGGGTGCACAATAGCAAATTAACAACTATTTACAGTAAGGATAAAAAAAGAGAGAAAAAAGGATTAGAGGACTCTTTAGTGTAAGGGAGTTGATGAATATGGTGTAGGCAGGTAGAGAGGGTCCAGAACTAAGTAGGAAGGAGCATAGGAAAGATCTGGTAGGGGCAGGGAGTGTGAGGGTAAGATCGTGGAGGAGGACTCACGACATCTCTCCATACTATGAGGAACAGGGTTCACAGCCCTTAAGACTTCAAGAGGTCAAGGTACTCCTGAGTGACCTGAAACACACACAGGATCCAAGAAGAAATACACAGTCCAATCACATTGATGTGACCACCTGTTAAAATCCAGAATAACCCCCTTTGGCAGAGCGGACCGCTGCGAGACGTGCAGGAAGAGAGGGGATGCTGTGATGATGTCAGTGGGATGTTGAGCCATGCTGACTCCAGTGCTGTGGCCAGCTGCGCTAGGTTACGCGGTTGAGCATCCATGGCGCGAACAACTCGATCGAGGTGGTACCACAGATTCTCGATTGGGTTCAAGTCAGGGGAATTTGCTGTCCAAGGGAGTACAGTAAACTTATCCTGGTGCTCCTCGAACCACGCAAGTACACTGCGAGCTTTATGACACGTGGCATTGTCCTGCCAGTAGATGCCATCATCCTGAGGAAAAATAATTTGCATGTAGGGGTGAACATGGTCCACAAGGATAGATGCATACTTGTGTTGGTCCATCGTGCCTTCCACAATGATGAGTGCACCCAGATAGCTGATGACACGTGCCTTCTGCGATTGGTTATTTAACGTTGACGTCAAAAGTAGGCGGTGCTCACATTAATATGACTGGACTGTGTAGTATGTTTCGTTAAGTTCCTCCATTCATTGAATAGGCCATCGAAGGATGGGGAGCTGGAAGATTCTCATAAGTATTCAATGCACTCTATCCCAGAAGTTCCAAACACGTGAACAGGTCCAAAAGATGTAAAGGAGAGGTCGCTCTGCCGCGCCATATCTCCAACAACGCAGGGAAGCATTGGGAATAACTTGTGCAATGTCGAAGGGATAGTTTATAACCCACTTCCAGATATTTGATGGTAATGGAGGCTTGGTAATGGTGCGGAGAGATAGAGAGAGAAGATTCAAGTCACCTTCCCACTTGTGTTAAAAAAAAAAAAAGAAAAGAGGGTCTATAGTCTTGGGTAGAAGCGAGGAGTAGTGTAGAATTCTGACAGGGAATCCCTCACCAGAACAGGTCATTTTAAATTGGACCAGGGGCTTAACAAAGCCCTCCAGTGGGGCAAGAGAGGACAAGAACTGGGTGACTTGGTGTAACGATGCTAGTTACCAGATTTGGAGTCCAGTTGGTTGGGCAAATGGTACAGTACTTAATAGTAATAAATGAAGGATAAGTACCTCAGAAGTAGAAGAAACCGTGGTCAGACGTTAGCAGGGTTCGGTACACGGTAGGAGCAGATCAATCATAGTCAGGCGTTAGCAAGGTTCGGTACACAGGAGGAGCAGATCAATCGTAGTCAGGCGTTAGCAAGGTTCGGTACACGGTAGGAGCAGATCAATCGTAGTCAGGCGTTAGCAAGGTTCGGTACACAGGAGGAGCAGATCAATCGTAGTCAGGCGTTAGCAAAGTTCGGTACACAAGAGCAGCAAGGCAGTGGTGAGGTTCAGGGCAACAGGAAGCAGACAGCCAGAATAATCAGGCACAGGATGGAGTGAGCTGTGAGTTCATATAGGACAGGCTAAACTGTGATTGGCCACAGAACAGGTGATCTTAATAACCCAATTACTCCAACAGAAGAGACCAGACAAGGTAAAGCACAGAACAAAACAGGTTTCCAAATAGTGCAATGGTTAAGGCCGCAGAACATAGTCAGGAAGTCATGGGTTCAAGACCCAGTGAGTTCAGTTCGTGACATTACTCCCCCTTCTCCAGGAGCGTCCTCTGGACGGTACTTGGCTTGGCTTTTCTGGATAGCGCTGATGAAATTCTCTTACCAGTTGTGGAGCATGGATGTTGTTTACGGGTTCCCATGAATTGTCTTCAGGACCATACCCTTGCCACTTTATCAAGTACTGTAACTGATTTCGATGAATACGAGAATCCAAAATAGCCTCTACTAGATATTCCTCTTCTCCCTCAACAATAACTGGGTCAGGTGGAGGCAAGTTACGTTCCGGGAATGGATTTTCCACAAAAGGCTTGAGAAGAGAGGAATGAAAAACAGGGTGAATCCGCATAGATTCTGGGAGTTTTAAACGAAATGCTACAGGATTAATTTGAGCCACAATCTCAAAAGGTCCAATAAATTTCTGACCTAGCTTGGCTGAAGGTACCTTGAGCTTCAAATTTCTTGTAGAGAGCCATACCTTATCTCCTATACCAAAGGAAGGAAAAGACTTGCGATGTCTATCAGCAGTCTTCTTATAGCGATCTTGGGCTTCATGCAGAGCGTTTGTCAATTTTTCTTGAACTTGCTTCAAGGTAGACAGTCTGTCGGAGACAGCAGGAACTGAAGAAGAAATTGGAAGGTTGGGAATGAATGTAGGATGGAAACCCATATTGGCAAAAAATGGACTCTGGGATGTAGAAGAATGCTGGGAGTTGTTATAAGCAAATTCCGCTGTAGGAAGGAAATTAACCCAGTCATCCTGGAGATAACTTGTGTAACACCGCAAATACTGTTCAAGGGTTTGGTTAGTGCGCTCAGTTTGCCCATTAGATTGTGGATGAAAGGCAGAAGATAAGTTTACTTCAATCCCTAGAGTGGCACAAAAACTCTTCCAGAACTTTGAGGTAAATTGTACCCCACGGTCAGAAACTACATTGTCGGGTATGCCATGTAGGCGGAAAACTTCTCGGATGACTAATTCTGCAGTCTCTTCAGCAGAGGGTACCCCCTTTGTTGGTATAAAATGAGCCATTTTGGTCAGACGGTCTACCACTACCAGAATTGTACGCATATCTCTTGAAGATGGTAGTTCAACAATAAAATCCATGGAAACAGAACCCCAAGGACGAGATGGAATAGGAAGGGGTTGAAGTAATCCCACTGGTGAGGATCGAGGGGTCTTATTCCTAGCACAGGTTTGACAGGAAGAAACATACTTCTTTACATCCACTTGATATTTGGGCCACCAAAATGAACGAGACAAAAGTTCTTTGGTCTTTTCGACTCCCATGTGACCTGCGGGTCTAGAGTCGTGAACAAGGCGCAGAATCTCTAATCGAGTAGTCTCAGGAACATATACACACTGATCAAGAGTCCAAACCCCATCTCTAAACACCAAATCAATATCTGTGGGGGGATGATTAAGGAAGGAATCTCCATTATAACCTTCTTTGATCTTCTGAAGTATATCCTTGGAAATTATTGCCCCTACAAAATTCTTAGCAGGTAAGATGGTGGTTTCGGATGTGTCATCTTGTGTTATGTCAGAACACATCCGGGATAGGGCGTCTGCTTTTCCATTGCGGGATCCCGGTCTGTAGGAAATAATGAAATTAAATCTTGAAAAAAATAAAGACCATCTAGCTTGTCTACCAGAAAGTTTCTTGGCTGATCTAATGAATTCTAGATTTCGGTGATCTGTAAGAACCTGAACCACATGAGATGCTCCTTCAAGAAGATGCCTCCATTCTGTGAATGCTTTCTTAATTGCAAGTAATTCTTTATTCCCAATGTCATAGTTTCTTTCTGGAGGAGACATCAGGCAAGAAAAAAAAGCACAAGGATGAAGCAACCGTTTGTCTCCAACTCTTTGGGACAACACTGCTCCTACTGCTGAATCTGAAGCATCCACTTCAACTATAAATGGGAGGTCTGGATTAGGATGAACTAAGATAGGAGCAGAAGTAAAAAGCGTCTTTAATTGGTTAAATGCTTCGTCGGCACTTGAAGACCATTTAAAAGGAATCCCTTTCTGGGTTAATTTTGTTATCGGACTAATAACTTTTGAGAAATTCCTAATAAATTTGCGGTAGAAGTTTGCAAAGCCGACAAATCTTTGGATCTCCTTGACATTCTTGGGAGAAGGCCAGTCTAAAATAGCTTGGATCTTACTAGGGTCCATGCGCAATCCTTCTGTAGAAATGATGTACCCCAAAAACTGAATTTCTGTCTTTTCAAATTCACATTTTTCCAGTTTAATATATAGTTGGTTCTCTCTTAGACGGCTCAAAACCATGGTAACCTGCTTACGATGTTCTTCAAGGTTCTTAGAGTATATTAATATGTCATCCAAATACGCCACCACAAATTGATCCAGCAGATCTCGGAAGACATCATTAATAAAATGTTGAAAAGTTGCTGGGGCATTGCAAAGTCCAAAAGGCATAACAAGGGATTCAAAATGGCCGTAGCGTGTTCGGAATGCTGTCTTCCACTCGTCCCCAGGTCGTATACGGACAAGATTGTATGCCCCTCATAGATCCAACTTAGTAAAGATCTTTGCTGACCGTAATCTCTCGAGTAACTCTGGAATAAGCGGAAGAGGATAACGATTTTTAACGGTTATTTGATTTAGTTCTCTGTAGTCAATACAAGGACGTAATGTGCCATCTTTCTTTGGTACAAAGAATATAGGTGCACCTGCCGGAGAAGTGGAATGCCTTATAAATCCTTTGGCCAGATTTTCTTTGATGTACTCATCCAGGACCTTCAGCTCCATCTCTGCAAGTGGATAGATGCGTCCATAAGGTATGGATGCGCCTGGTAAAAGTTCAATAGGACAATCATACGTGCGGTGAGGGGGTAGCTGGTCGGCATTCCTTTTGTCACAAACATCTTTAAATTCCTTATAAGGTTCAGGTAATTCGACAGCGATAGTGCTGGATCTTTCAGTAGCTCCCACCTGTGAAAGAATAGGCTGCTTCAGTTGACAATTTTGTTGACAATATTCAGAAGTGAAAGTTACATTTCCTGACTTCCAGTCTACTGAAGGATTGTGGATGCTGAGCCATGGTATGCCCAAAATTACTGGAAATTTTGGTGAAGAGATTAACTGAAAACAAATCCTCTCCTGATGACCGGGATCAATCAATACTTCCAGTTCAGTAGTTTCATGAGTAACTGGACCAGAATTTAAAGGTGACCCATCAACAGTTACTAATTCAACTGGTGAAGATCTTGCACTGTGCTCAATGTGATTATCAAATGCAAACTTAATGTCCATAAAATTTCCAGCTGCACCGGAATCCAACATTGCTGTAGTGGACAACTTGTAGGAACCATATGAAAGCTGAACTGGTAAGGTGAAATGAGGTCGGTTAGAGGTCATATTGTAAGGACATGATGTGGTGGAAAACAGAGGCTGTGTCACCAGACTAAGAGAAGCACAGTGGGGACAAGATTCCAAATTTGGTCGAATCTCAGTTGCCGCAACTGCCCGTTGAGGTTTCTTAGGGCAGTCAAGAACATAATGTCCAGGTTGTCCACAATAAAGGCATAATTTTTCAGCAAGGCGGCGACGTTTTTCAGCAGTTGAAATTGGTCCCCGGATGGCATCTACTTGCATAGGTTCTGGGGCCGAACCTGTTTGAGAAGGTGTCTGCATCTTTGGGAGAAACCGTCCCTCAGGTAAATGAGAGAAGGTGCCTGCATCATAATAGCCTCGTCTTTCTCGCTTCCTTTCCAGGAGTCTTTGGTCAATACGGACGCATAACCGTATATACTCCTCAAAGTCAGCTGGAAGATCTACTTTAACAAGTTCATCTTTAACAGATTCAGAAAGTCCTCCATAGAACCGCCATTTTAGTGCGGAGGTGTTCCAGGAAACATCAGAAGCCCAGCGCCGAAACTCTGCAGCATATTCCGCAACAGAGCGTCTTCCCTGGCGAAGATCCCGCAGAACCCCCTCAGCAATGGCGCAACGATTGGGGTCATCAAATACTAAGTCCATTGCTGCAAGAAAGTCCTTCAGATTGTCCAAAATCTCATCATCCTGTTCTAAATAAGGTGATGCCCATGCTTGTGCATCGTCTATTAGCAGGGCAATGATGAACACAACTTTGCACCTATCAGTAGGGAACTGTGAGGAATGCGTAGAAAAAATCATCCGGCAATGATTAAGGAATCCTCGGTACAAGTGTCTCTTTCCACCAAATTTTTCTGGTAGTGGAATCCGGTAAACTTGAGAAGTGGCACTGACAGCAGCAGAATTTGCACGCAATTCATTTACTTGTTCTTGTAATTCAGTGACTTGACTTTTCATTTCATTTAATTGTCCTTGAAGGCCATACACAAGGTTATGCAATTCCGAGATCTGGAAGGCATGCTGTGACAAAGCAGACTCCGCCCCTCCGGCCTCCATGTTGGTCCTGATTATTATGTAACGATGCTAGTTACCAGATTTGGAGTCCAGTTGGTGGGGCAAATGGTACAGTACTTAATAGTAATAAATGAAGGATAAGTACCTCAGAAGTAGAAGAAACCGTGGTCAGACGTTAGCAGGGTTCGGTACACGGGAGGAGCAGATCAATCGTAGTCAGGCGTTAGCAAGGTTCGGTACACGGTAGGAGCAGATCAATCGTAGTCAGGCGTTAGCAAGGTTCGGTACACAGGAGGAGCAGATCAATCGTAGTCAGGCGTTAGCAAAGTTCGGTACACAAGAGCAGCAAGGCAGTGGTGAGGTTCAGGGCAACAGGAAGCAGACAGCCAGAATAATCAGGCACAGGATGGAGTGAGCTGTGAGTTCATATAGGACGGGCTAAACTGTGATTGGCCACAGAACAGGTGATCTTAATAACCCAATTACTCCAACAGAAGAGACCAGACAAGGTAAAGCACAGAACAAAACAGGTTTCCAAATAGTGCAATGGTTAAGGCCGCAGAACATAGTCAGGAAGTCATGGGTTCAAGACCCAGTGAGTTCAGTTCGTGACACTTGGAGGGCTCTGCATGGGTCCTAGTAGTTTGGATCTGAAACCTCAAGTAAATCCAGTTATTCCCTGAATGGAAATGCACTACTTGCAGCCTTCCAGCCTTTCACCAGGTCAAGCTCAGAGAAAAACGCATAATGTTTAAGATTGGGAACATGGGTGATGGATCAACTCTTTTAGAAAAGCAGTAAGGCTGCTTTCACACGGAGTAATGCTCCCCTCATTCTGAAACGTAAATATGTGTCAGAGTGAGCACCATAAAACAGAATCCCATTGACTTCAATGGGTTCGGTCTTACGTGCGCTACCCATTGAACTCAATGGGAGGCTTTTTTACCTATTGCTTTCAATGTGATACGCGTGTATAATCATGGTGTCACCTTGGTCTGGAGGGTGGACAAGGAAACTGTAGGAGCTGCTCGTGCTTGTCGATGCATCAGTCCTCTCTACTGGTGGTAGTAATGGCCTAGAGGGCAGGCAAAACTAATATCCTTCAAGAAGATAGAAGGATCCACAGAACTTGGGTGTGTTAAAAAAATAACCTTTAATCCATCAGACTTTTAAAATTTGCCATAGAAGGCAGACAAAAACAGACTCAAAAAAACATAGTGAATAGATAGGAAAAAACGTGATTAAAACTGCAAAAGCTAAAACTAATATCCTGCTTCTCTCAGTCCAGTGATGAGGCACACTACCCAAAAGTAGCCTCCAATAGCCATTTGATCGGCACAGTGGGGGTGTCATATTTACATCCTATAACGGCAAGACCCAGCATGTACTACGACCACAACCGTAGTCATTTACATATCTGCAAATTGAGTTTTTAGCTATGTGAAACTTCTATCTGGGTGCAGTCCATGTTATGATCTCATTTTTTGGTTAGAAGGGGCTCCTGATCGCTTCATTCTGTCTCCTGGTTTTGCAGATTCTGGATTAATTGACTCATTTCACCATACACCTACAGTACTGTACGTGGTTTCCATGTGAAATGCTCTAGACCTGATGTTTTACTCTCGGCTCCTCCATTGCTGTTATTGAGCGATTGTCTTTCCATCCTAAAAGGACCTTGTCTGGAAGAGGGTGCGCGCCCTGGAATCTGAATACCTTGACAATAAAGTTGATTCACCAAGATGTCCGTGTAAACAAGGGTTATACCTGGTAGTCTGGTGAAGGTGCTCAGGATCAGCAGGAAGCATCATGTGAACATTCTTCTGCTAGCCTCAGGCCAAAGTCATGGAGAAAACAAATAAGGAGAGAGCCCAAGTTTTCTTCTCATATCGAACAGACTGGATCCTTTTACCTGGCTAGACTTGTAATATAAAGCGTTTTCCCATTCTATATATTTATGGCCTATGCATAGGATGTGTTGACTGACTAGTGAGGGTCAGGCTACAAGACCCCAGCAATCGCACATACATCAGTATCGGATTTGGCTTCCTTGGGCCCACCAGAGGAGATGATTTTGAGGGACAAAAAAAATGTCAAGTCCACTTATAAAGTCATCGTTTTTGTAGTTATGATATGGATAATGTGCGGAGTCTTCACATAGGACAGTCGGTCACCCTTAGTAGTGATACGAGAACACTAACAGCTCAGTGACATGTACAGGACATCCTGACACGTGTTATCTCTCATGGAACCTGTATACCTCCATGTCCTGCTGTATCTCACCTCGTATCCAAACCAGAGGTGCCAAAAGGGTCCTAGAGCCTCCGCCAAATTGTATAGTTTCCCCAATAATCTTCTCCTTTGGCTCTATTATTATAATCACTTCCACATGAGCGTATATTTCATATATACCCATTATGGCCAATAAAAAAAAATTAAATTGAAAATAAATAAAATGCAATATTTTCTGTAAGGTGATATTCACATTTGCATCGGAGCCTTCCTTACAGAAAATCATGCACAGATACCCGATGGACGCCATTATAGTCAATGGGGTTCATCAGGATTTGTTTTTCCAATGTGTCCCCCACTTGGACTTCTGAGTTTCGTTTCCTACAATGAGCACAAAGAATATAATCAGATGAATGAGAGTCGTCCATGTATGACAGAGGTCGTGCCGCCATATGTACGGTATGCTGCCATAGATATCTCTGATTTTTCAGAGACCCTTCGTGAAAAAAAAATGTAGAGCATGTCTTATTCCGATGATACAATTTATCTTAAAAGGGTATTCCCATGTACATAATCATATCTATATCTGTAGATAATAAAAAGTTAAACATTTTTGCAAATATAAATAATAAAAAATTCTGCAGAGTTTTAAAGATTTTCTCTAACTATCTTACTGTTGACAGTCTGTTATCTTGATCGGTTGCCAGTGGATATGACCACGAATGCAGAAACTTTCTGTGGTCTGGGACTTGTCAGGAACCCAGCTATGATTTTCTTATTGTAGCTGGGATATCAGGCAGGGACACTACATGTATCAGAAGATATCCCGGCCACAATAAAGAAATCATGGCTGATTTTCTGACCTTAGAAAGTTTCTGCATTGGTGGTCATATCCACTGGCAACCGATCAAGATAACAGACTGTCACCACTAAGAAAGTTACAGAAAATCTTTAAAACTCTGCAGAATTTTTAATTACTTATATTTTCAAAAATGTTTAACTTTTAATTATCTACAAATTTAAAAATAATTATGTAGATGGGAATACCCCTTTAAGGAAACCTTGACAGGTTATACATTAAATAAATTCACAACGACATCATCTATCTAGTACAAAGAACCAGAATTGCTGAAGACTGATAGTTTATATATAGAATAATAATGGACTTTTAAATACATTTAGTTCCAGTCCATGTTATGCTCCAGAGCTGTATTCACAGTTCTGCTGGTTGTTATTGGAAACAGTCACAGTTTGTTCCCAGACAAATCTCTGAGGACATGTTTTTTTTTCATCTCGATGTTGCCCAGTATTAATTGATCACATGTAGGAATAGCCTTAAGAAAGGCTATGCTTCTCCTACCTTTAGATGTCTTCTCCGCACCGCCGTTCGGTAGAAATCCCAGTTTTCGTCTGTATGCAAATGAGTTCTCTCACAGCACTGGGGGCGTCCCCAATGCTGCAAGAGAAATCTCCAGTGCCACCTCCATCTTCTTCAGGAACGGCCTCTCTGCGCGTCTTCCGGAGCTGGGTTCAAACTTCTAGGCCTTGAGCAGAGCAAACTGCGCATGCCCGCGGCCACAAGAAAAATGGCCACTTACAGAGTTAGCTGGTGTAAGCGGCCATTTTCTTGTGGCCTATGGGCATGCGCAGTCGGCGCTGCCCGAGGCCTAGAAGTTTGAACCCAGCACCGAAAGAAGACGTACAGAGAGACTGTTCCTGAAGAAGATGGAGAGTCCTCTCGCAACATTAGGGACCACCCCCATTGCTGCGAGAGAACTAATTTGCATACAGACGAAAACCAGGATTTCTACGAAACAGCAGTGTAGAGAACATATCTAAAGGTAGGAGAAGAATAGTCTTTCTTAAGGCTATTCCTACGTGTGATCGAGAAAAAAATATGATTTTAATGATGCAATCCCTTTAATCATAGACACCATGCGTCACTATTATTGTAGTGTGGTTTCTGTGGCTAGTGATGCTGGTTATAGAAATAACAGTTTATTATTAGGTGCCAGGGGAAGTGATCACAGGGACATTTGCTGACAGTTAACTTTTTGCCTCCCTTCATTATGGTGGTGATGGTAGTCGCTGCCCTTTGGTATGTAAACTAAGATGGTAACAAGGTCGAAAATAAGATGGAAGATATGGGCCATTTGCTCACCATCTGACCATACACATCAGAGGATTATTGGCCAAACCTGTTGATTTCGTCAGGAAGGGCCAACCTCCTAAAGTGAATGGGGGACTGTTGGATTTTTATATATGGGTAGAGATAAGTCACCATCTGACAGTAACTTCTTACGCTGCCCCATTCAGGGCACATGAATGCTCAGCCAAGTGTGCATGTGAATGTCAGAATCAGGTATGTGATCACCAGTATATAAATCAGCTATTGCAAGGTGCAAGAGATTTAAGTGGACAACAGGTCCGTCCACTGTATGGCACTGGTTCTAGTAAACCACTTAGTCGTTCCATTTTCTTGTATACATACACTTGCTTTCCACTAGCAGCTTCCAGCGTCAGGAGGCTGCTTGCAACAGCTGATCTGTATGGGCTCCGGTTGTCGGACCCCCATAAATCACATACTGAAGACCTATAGTGTTGACAGGTCATTAATATGAACATTTCATTTACAATGATGGGAATGATGTCCTTGTGTTCCCACTGCTGCAAATATTGGGAATCCAACCACCCGACCCTTATCTACCACAGGTGTCCTATACTATGGGGGTTTGGCCTTTCCCGCAAAAGTTGGTGTGTTCAGCTGACATTAGTCCAGTGTTTGGCCCATATTAAAGGGGTGGTCTCTTTAAAAGCTCAAAAAGTATGGTTGTAGAGTGTAGTAGGTTTGAACCCTAGAGTGTCTGATCACCAATACAATATACTGCAATACATTAGGATATTGTAAAATCCATTGACTTCTATTACAGGCTACCTCTGGCTTCAATAGGCTCCTGGGTGTTATAGCAACTGATTTCCATCTCAAGCAATGGTATCTAAATACCCACAGATTGCCTCCGATTGTTCTTCTGTGTAAAACACTGGAGTCCTGGTGGGTATGGTGCTTATATGTTTAGGGTCCATTCACACGGAGGAAAACGGTGAGGAAATTGGTGTGAAATTTCAGCAAGGAACCCATTGACGTCAATGGGAGGCTTTTTTTTCAGCGCTGAAATTCCACACCAAATTCCTCACCATTTTCCTCCATGTGAACGGACCCTTCAAGTCCCAACATAAGGGGTTAAATAAGGCAAAAGAAAGTTTGTCACCACCGACACATAGCAGTACAAAACATTAAAAGGGTGTTGTCACTACAGAGATAGTCACAGAGAACCCTAACCCTTGTTCTGTGGCTGTGCATGGCTACCTCCACTGACGTCTATGGACGCAAGCTCAACTTCCCGATTTAGTTTCCATCCACTTCTATGGGACTAATAGAAAGCTGTACTCTGCTATCTCCATCTGCCCCATAGAAGAAAATGGAGAAGTGGTAAGTGGTCAAGCACGAAGGTTTTACATGGGGACTCATAGACCCTACTTCTTGTGATCAGACATCCTATATGCTGTTAGTGGGAACACCTCTTTAATAAAGTATTGAGTATACAGTATATATATATATTACCATGTGTCTTGAGCTTGTCGGTCATCTTGTTAATCTTGCGCTCCAGCCTGGCGTATCTGGCGAACTCATCCATCATACTGATACTGGAGAGCTCCTGCCTCATGTTCTGGATGTCGGACCTCATCTGCTGCTCCTGCTCCGCATCCTTCTGCAGCAGCCGGCACACCTGGACGCAACACAACTATTTTATTTTCAGCTCAAACTCTACCTCTGGTTACTGATGTAGCAGAGTCGGGTTTGTCATTTAGCACAGTTCACCATGATATCACAACGTACGGTCTGGGGCTTTTCAGACTGTAGATACGCCTACTAAATATTCGTAAAGGAGTTGTACAGTTCGCTAAAACACCGACTTATGTTTAAGCTATTCCTCCCACCCTACCAATACACAAGCACACTTGGTGCTTAATAGTTGCTGCAAAAGAATGAAATGCAACATGTCCAATCCTTGTATCCTCGACGTAGGCCGAACAAACATTGACTGAACATCTAATACAGATCAGAAGGTTGTTGAAATAGGAAGGTTTGTCACATTATAGTCTTAAGTGTATGGCCACCTTAAGATACTGTGGCTACTTCTATCAACCATGGGGATCTCAGTGGTCAGACCCACATCCATGCCTTATGAATACCTGCAACACCCCTTTAAAGAGGACCTTTCACCTATTTGGGCACAGGAAGTTCTATATACTGCTGGAAAGCCGACAGTGCGATGAATTCAGTGCACTGTTGGCTTTCCGATCTGTGCCCCGGGTAAAAAGCTATTGGTCCCGGTACCGTAGTGCTTTACAGTCAAAAGGGCGTTCCTGACAGTCAGGCATGTCCTTCTCCACAGCAGCGCCTATAGCGCTGTACAGTGTGAGCGGGGAGGAACGCCTCCTCCCTCTGCTCACAGTGCTCGTCCATAGACAAGTATTATCAGGAGAGGGAGGGGGCGATCCTCCCCGCTCACACTGTACAGCGCAATAGGCGCTGCTGTGGAGAAGAACGTCCCTGACTGACTGTCAGAGACGCCCTTCTGACTGTAAAGAGCTACGGTACCGGGACCGATAGCTCTTCACCCGGGGCACAGATTGGGAAAGCCAACAGTGCAATGAATTCAGCGCACTGTCAGCTTTCCAGCAGTATATAGAACTGCCTGTGCCCAAATCAGTGAAAGGTCCTCTTTAAGGCCATGTTCACACCTATACACACCAATGTATGATGCACATGCTCCATCTGATTGCAGCACGTAAGTAGATAAGATTGTAACAAATCTCATCCAAGGGCTGCAAAAAAATAAAAAAATTTTTAGCGGTGCATATGTTAAATCTACTCAATGTCAACTTTTTCTACAGATTTTTCACAGTGGATTTCACCCTTTGCAACACACGGGGTAAAATCTGCAGCAAAAACCTAGACAAAATCTGTATCTAACACATTCACCGAAAATAGATCTGCAATTGAAAATTTAGGGTACGTGTGAACTTACCCTTAGTGCCTATTCACACAGGTTTTGGCAAGAAATGTGTTGTTTTCAATGGAAAAATCTGCGTTGCTGTTTGTATTGGTGAGGAAATTTTTGCTGTGGGCTTGGAAACCAAATTTGGGTAAGTTCATACGGGGTTTTTAGTTCCGGAACCTGAGGCGGAGGACCAAAAACTGGGTATCCACGACTGAAAGCCGCTGCACCGCACAGGCATCCAGTTGTGCACTCCGCTCTGGATTAGGCCCAATGAATGTGCCTAGTTCAGGGGAGGGAGTGTCTTCAGGCTGAATCGCGAGGCGACTCGGCCTGGAGAATGAGCATCTCGCCGGAACAAACCGGCTCCCGGAAAAAAGACCTGAGCAGCTCCCATTCATTTCAACAGGAGCCGTCTTTTTGGTCAAGATTTTGAGGCAGATACAGCCTCAAAACCCTGACCAAATATCCCCGTGTGAACTTACCCTTACAGATAAGAGTGATACAAGCAGATCACTGACCGAGGTCGCTCTGTGTGCAGATCTATGGCATAGAAAATGGAAAAGCTGCAGCAAATTCCAAAATGCTGCCTCAAATTTTGCAGTGGATTCTGATGGAATTATTTGCCAATGGCCCCGTGCACATGACCATATATTTGATCTGTGTGCTAGCCGATATTACAGACCCATTCACTTCTATGGCTTCATTTACACAGTCGTATTTTTTCGTATCCACTTGGAAACCGCTGCAATAAAAGGAGCCGCTCCTATTCCTGTCTGTGTTTGCGGCTCAGTCTATTCTAATAATAGGGTTCGCTCCACTGTACGGTTTTGTACATGAAGTCTAAAGCCTCATACACACAACCGAGCGTGCGGTCCGAGCCCACTCCTGATGTTCCGTTCTAATGAATATGAATAGGAATCGGAACAAAACACCGGAACAGACTCGGACGGCACACTTAGCCAACACTCACAAAACTGAAAATACTTTTTTTTTTTTAATGGCTTTTCACCTGTCTGGTCCGTTTTTACAGCCGTCCTATATTTACCCATATTCATGGAACCCTCAATGCACTCAAATGTATGAGGGATCCATAAAACTGGCAAAATGGCAAGAAATGGACCTCAGTCATGTGAATCTAGGCTTAGGCTTCGTGCACATACGGAAACAAACTACGGTCATAAGAGCCAGTTACGGGTCTGTAATTGCAGATAATACACAGACCGCTGTTCTCTCTATGTCCCTATACACACAGCCGTAGTTTATACTGATATGTATCCGGGCTGTAGAAAAGAGACGCAAAATACGGAGCACGTCTTATACCCGACTGTCTTTGCAGATCTGTCCATTCATTAGAGTGTAGGGGTCGCTGAAAAACCGGGACAGCACACAGGTAGCGATCCATGTTCATTCTGTTCTGTTTTTACGAACCCAGCGTGTGTACGAAGCCTAACCCTATATTCACACGACAGTGAAAATTGGCCACATGATGAACGGTTTTATAACAGCCGTCTGTGAATGGGGGTCATCACGGATCATCAGTATATACGTCATGCTCTGTTTTGCCCATTTTTTACAGATCCCGCCATACACTGTAATGCTGAGGCGCCACGTTGTTGAAACGCTACTTTTTTATTGCCAATTTTGCTTCGTTCTAAGCCAAGCATGGCTACGAAAGGAAGTTCTTATCCTTCTTCTCAATCCACTCCCGACTTTGGCTAAAAAAACCCCCCAAAGAAACAAAAAAAGCTGCATCCGCAACACGAGGCCTCAGCCTAATGCATGTTTTTGAATCCAGGCTCACATCTGCATTGGGGTCTCAGCCGAAAAACGGTGAAGAGGAAAGTCCTGCACGGAGAACTTTTCTCTCTGCTTTCAATATGAAAACGGTGGAAACCTGAGTTCATATGGAGGAAAATGTAAGTGGAATTCCTCTTCATTTCCCGCTGCCGGCAGTGTCGATGCAGTGCATCCCGCTCTTTATTAGGCTCGGATGAATCGTCCTAATCAGGAGGGAGTCTCGAGCCGCGGACCGCCGGCAAGATCGAGCAGGACGCTTCTTTTTTTCCGCGTCCTGCTGTGATCTCTGCTTCCCACTGAAAACAATGGGAAGCGGATTCCGGGAGGCAAAATCCGACCCCAAATCCGCAACAAATTCCTCCATATGAACAGACCCTTAGAAGACAGGCTCTCCCTCGTTACGATCCCTTGCAAGTGTGAAGGGATAGGCTTAGGGTGCATTCACACGATGTAACACGGCACTGATTCTTACACAATAACTTGTGTAGGGATCAGCGCTGCAAAACAAAATCCCATTGACTTCAATGGGTTCCGTTTAGCGTGTGTAACACATTGAAGTCAATGGGATTCTGCTTTGCAGCGCTGATCCTTACGCGAGTTATCGTGCAAGAACCAGTGCCGTGTTACATCGTGTGAATGCAACCTTAGGCTGGAAAGACACATGCACATTCCAGAAGTGGACCCAGCAGTGAGGAAAAGTCGACGTCCCACCTTTCTATCACCCATTCCCACTCCAAAAACTGCACTGTGTGACCCCTGCCAAACCCAATGCACTAAAAATACACGTCCAGCGAGCCAAATAACAACCTCCCCTCTGCTACATCCACCTAAACCATGACAAAGCACCTAGCATCCGGTGAAGGTCACTGTGTCATGGAGTCCTGTCCTTCACATACACTAAAAGCTGTCTGGTGTGTGTAGAGGCAGTGTATACATCCTATAGACCATGCACAGCCCAGTATATACCATGTAGCACAGTATATGTCGGTATAGGTGCAGTGCACAGCACAATGGTGGCCCTGATGCCTTGTCTTGTGTAATCCACTTGAGGGGGGGGGGGGGGGGGGCAGCCTCCATGTTTGTTTGTACAGCCCAGAGCTGAAGAGGGGGATGCTCTCAGGTCCTCTCTGTATAGGGTTATATAAGGTGAGGAGGGAGCAGAGGGCTCAGGGGGATGTTTTTGTACAGATACCCTATATAATATACGGGCTAGAGGCTAAACCCTGCGCTCTGCATGACATAATCTCCCCCTAGGCAAAGCTTTGGTCTTACTTACTATTGAGGACAAGGCAGGAAGCTGAATTTTAAAGAGATTGCACAGAAAGACAGTGCAGAGCACTAACAACCAGGCACAGCTGTCCGCCATGTTTCCCCGGGATCACATCACACACAATAGCCATCAAGCCAAGCCCCTCCCCCCCGTCAGCCATCACCGGCCGGGAGGGGGGCGGGGACATGACAACTCCGAGCACAAACTACACGGGCTTCATCTTCTATTTTATTTTTGCGCCATTTTTATCCCTCTTCTCATTATTCTGCTGTTTTAGCGCTGAGGAGAAAAGGGGGCGGGGCCGCGATCCCTCCGCCGCGCGCGCCCGGGGGCCAATCAGCGTCCGCCTTTCTATTTACCACAAGCGATTCAAACAAACGTGGAAGACAATGGAGGGAAAGCCGATTTACTATCATGGAGGGGGGGGGACGACGAAAATAAGGGGAGGGGGGCAATGACTAGGATGACTGACAGCCAGACCTACCCAGACAGGTGCTGTGTTATGGTTTAAAAGGCGCTCTTTAGGAAAGCTCCACCAATCAGTAGGGGGTAAGGGGCGGGGATTATGGAGGAAGCCCCGCCCAGCGCGCCCCCCCTACAGCAGGTTGAATAGATAAAGAGGCGGAGGGATCCTATCCGGTTTGAACTAGTTCTCCTGGCTGTGGCATATTAACCGCTTGCGAGCGCCGAGCATCCAGCTAGTTCTTTGTGAGGACTCCATCTGCAGGAGGAGGGAAGGGATTTCAGCGCTGACGCCCGGCTTTTTTTTTTAATTTTTGGCTTCCCCCTATCCTGCAGAATTTTTCTTAAAATTTTTAGGAATTTTTTGAAATTTTTTTCCTCCCCCCTCGTGATCTAAAGCAAGCACAAAAAAAACAAAACAATCGCCATGCCTAAGAGAAAGGTAAGGACGTGACCGGTGTGGTACCGCAGCATTCTCAAGGACAGGGGGGTGGGGGTGGAAAGTGCACTTCTAGCTCAGCCTTTTGTCAACTTTTACCGCCAAAAAATGATGGCTTTTCCACAGCGGCTATTGTGTCCGTCATGGCGCCTTTTTTTGGAGAGTCGTCATGGCGTTGGGGGGAATCAGCAGCGGTTTGTTGTTTTTGTGGTACGGTGTCGCACGTTTAGTTTTTTTTATTTTTATAATGGCGGCGTGAGGGATTTGTGAGGTGATGTTGGGAGGAGGGGGGTGGGGGTTGTTGAGGAAGGAGTAATGGCGCGCAGTGGAAGGAGAAGGGATCAGCAGCCTCCTGTCTTGTTTTCTTCCCGCCCGCCCCGCAGCCCTCGGTGGCGGGTTCTCCTCAGCGCTCTCCACAGCGGACTGGTCAGGTCCGGGCGTTCTAGAACGTTCACGGCGCGCTTTAGCCAATCAGCGGGCTGCGGGAGATGAGCGCCAGCCAATGGGAAGACGCTGTTGCGCGGACGGGCTCGTGACGTCACGGCCCAGTAAGTTTCCCCCTGTGTGTGTGGGTCTTGTATGGCGCTTGGAAGCCGCTGTCTCCATAGATTGGGCATGTTCCACTCGTGCGCACCAGGTGGGGGGAGGGAGGCCAGTGGCTCTTGTTTGTTTATAAGGCAGCTTACATTCTTGCAGCGCGCACACCCCCCTCCTCCTCCCCATTTATTCTTTTACTATGGATCCCATGTCCTTTGGTCGTATCAGCACAGCGCCATCTGCTGGCGGGCACGTTCTTGGAGGACTGAACAATGTTGCAGGGTTGTAGACTGTGGCAAGGCCTGACTGCTATGTAAATGGCGGCTACTCTGCAAGTGTCTGTGCAGGCATAGGTTTACTGAGCACTGTTTTGGTTTTTTTAAAGGAAATCTGCATGCAGATTAAGCGTGCATTGTGGTGTTTGTAGTGATGCATTTGTGTGCATAGTTACGTCCTTGCACAACTTATTCTTTAGCTTATATTTTGTGTCTTTGCTAAACTTTAGGTTGACTGCAATACTAGGGATGAGACTCCTAGATCTGTAGTGTAGTAGATTTGTCCTTCAGGGATTGGAGAAAGCTGGGTGCTAAGCTCTGTAATTGCTTTAAGTATAAATGTACATCACTTCTCCTCTTTTATGAATAACTTCTGTTTTTGTCTGTTTAGGTCAATGCCGCTGATGCTGGTGATGCCAAGGATGAGCCCAAGAGAAGGTCGGCACGGTTGTCAGCTGTAAGTATTTATTTATAGGGTGTTTATGATCTTAATACAGACTTGTATGAGTTACACCTCACACTTGTGCTGTACATAACGTGAATGTGACCAAAGTGTCTAACCTTATGTACAGCTATATCAAACACTTTGTGAAACTACAACTCCCAGCACACAGGCTTGTATACTTGTCTATGTGGTGCTGGAACTCTTACAAAGTAAGTTGACCTTTCTGGGAGTTGTAGTTTCACAAGAGTTTGAGTGCTGAAGGTTGCTGATCCCTTTCTGTGATGATGCAAAGTATTTAAGTTGCTTTTATGATATTGATAACCTAAAGGATAAGTCATAAGTGTTGGTGTGGTTTAGACTCTGCAAATGTTCAGACTTGACAGCATAGCACCATGCATTATATAGTGGCTATACTTGGTATTGCAACTTAGTCACATTCAATTGAATAAGACTGAGCTGCAAACAGTACATGTGACTGATTCACTTGCCTGCACAGTTTAGAACAGGAGATCAGTGGGGTGCCTGCTGGTTTGATATTGCTTTCATGTCCTTATGATAGATAATGTGGAAATGTCATTAATGGAGAGTTTCTACTTCAGGGCTGTTGTGAACCTAACTAACATGCTGGGACTTCTCGCTTCCCAACAGATGTAGTTATGATTGTGCTTTAGGGTAAGAGAAAATCTGGTCATCCAAACTTCACCACACACTGGCCAAAAAAATGTGATTTTACTCTGTTGTGTGACAGTATCATTGAAATCAGTTTGGAGTATCTGGCCTTTATATAACATGGTCTTATCTCTTCACAGAAACCAGCTCCACCAAAGGCTGAACCGAAGCCAAAAAAGGAAAAGGCAGCAGTAAAGGTAAGTGTGTGATGGGGTGGCTGTGGTTTGCCAGTGGGGTGCACAGTGCTAAACAGCTGCTAGTTACCATGAAACTGTTTTGCACTGCAGCAGGTGGTGAAGGACAGGGGTTGACTATCTGTCCCCTTCCCAGCTGTCCTGACACGTGCATTTGTGTCCTTTACATTTCTCATGATCAGTGATGTGCTGCAGTTCAGCCCATAGACTGTATAACATGGAGAGGCAATGGCGGAATATAAACTACTTTAGTTGTGCATCAGCCTGCAGGATGAATGTTTAAGGATACAGAAACCTTTGCAGTCTAAAAATCCACTCCATGTGTCTGACTGGGTTGGTTTCTGTAGCGGCAATCCTTTAGTCACCTTTTCAATCTACTTCTAGGAGAAGTCTGAGGACAAAAAAGTTCCAGCAAAGGGAAAGAAAGGAGCTAAAGGTAAACAGACTGAAGAAGCTAACAAAGAAGAAACTAAGGAAGATCTGCCCTCTGAAAACGGCGAGACAAAAAGTGACGAGGTGGGTCTGTCAGAACGTCGGTCTTGCTGTCTCACTATCGGTGACACATTCCAGCAGCAAGATGGTCGTTGCCTGTTGTGGCTGAGCTCTGGGTACTACGGGCAACACCACAAGTGGCCAGGTCTGATACATGGGGCGTAGGTAGTCACTGACTTATCAACAAGACATCAGTATGTGATGGGTGACTATATACTCTACAGCACTTAATGATGTTGGGAGCATTAACGTAATGTTATATACCACCAACATATTCCACAGCACTTATTCTTTACATTGCACTTATATTACACAGCACTTAAAACCTCATGTTGGGATCAGCAGAGAAGCTACAAATGTTGACGGTTTATATCTCCACAGCACTTATAACTTATTCTGTTCTTTATGTTGCAGAGATTCCTTCCATAGCACTTACAAATGTTGGGAGCAGCAGAGTCATAGAACTTATATAAGGCTAACCTATTGCATAGCACTTATAAATGTTGGTGTTGAGTACCCTTCTATAGCACTAACCTATACCATAGCACTTTTAATTCACTATTTTATATTGCACTGACTTATTCCATAGCACTTAAAAATCATGTTGGTAGAAGCCGTGTAATATAACGCCAACCTATTCCACAGCACTTACCAAGGTTGGCATAGAGTAATATCTTCTAATCCATGCACTTAATAAGAAAAAAGTTGTATGGCACTGCTGTATCCCACAGCACTTAAATTTAGGAGGAGATTGTTTCGAGCCCTTAGTTTGGGCAGCACCTCAGTTTCTTCCAGTGCATTGATTGGTGCAGGGTGCCCACTGCCACTAATCCTATTATATAGGCAACCACTGAGGGTAGTGACTTGGGTATGTGCTGTCCAGACACAGGCCTGGTGGGGTAACTTTTATACTAATACTTACATACTTCTTGCTTTTCCGTACAAACCTGCCATGTCTTAAGCTCTGAATGTGTTCTGTATGGTGTGTAGTAAGGGGCGATTGATTTGACTGCCCACTCTTAAGTATTTTTTTTTTTCTGCTTCGTTGCAGGCCCCAGCATCTGATGGAGGAGATAAGGAATCCAAATCTGAATAACCTACATCTGTTCGAGTCTTTTATCAGTGGTTCCTGTACCTCCCTTGTACAATTCAGAGGAATATTTTTATCAGCTATTTTGTAAATGCAAGTTTTTTAGTAGTTTAATTCTAGAAAACACATTTTTAAAATAGGAGGGAATCCCACCACGTCTTTGTTTTTTTGAGTTTTTAATAATTGTATTTGATGGATTGTTCTGCCCATTTATTCTATACAGTTGTCAATGGTCTGCAGGTTGTAAGTGAATGAAATGATCGAGTGCGGGGCTCTATCCCACTTGGTATTCTGATAAGACGGTTAAATGCGTAAAAAAAAAAAAATCATTTTTTTTGTGACCTAACTCCTGCTATTTTTTAGTAGCGGATTCCCTGACACAAAGTGGGGGCATGGCAACGCCCGGCGTTCCCTGTACGGGCTGCAATGGATGACATAAATTTTTATTTTTTTTTTTAATTTGTCTTAACATTTTAACTGTTCTCTGTACCCATATTGTCTTGCGTACAATTTTTACAACCTAATAAATAAAAAAAGAATCCCCTGGTGTTGGATTTCCCTCTACAAAAAATTGTGTACTTATCTGTGATGTTACCATATTTTTTTCCTATTTTTTTTGGGTAGTGGTATTTTATTTTTTTCATTTCAGTAACTATGTAAAAGTGCTGTGAATCTTTTTGAAAAAAACCTTCGAGTGTGTAGTGAGTGTGATGTGAAGTACTGGGAAGTTATGAAAAAAAAATTCATAAAATTAAAAAAAGCGGTGAAATCGTCGACCACGTCACTCCCCAGGGCGGCTGCATTAATGTTTTTTTTTCTTTAAGACTCTTTTTAACCATCTCCCTTTGCAGAGATTTTGGGGGGGATTTAAGCTAATGCATTGAAGATACTGGTACGAGGGGTGCTCTGTTATTTTTTACAAAAAACAACTTGTATTTTGGAGTTAAGAAAAAGCCGCTAGTTTTTTGGATTCTTGATTTTTCATTTTTCATTCATGTTTTTATTCCTAGATTTCCATACTACTAGAGTTTAAGGTTTAAAATGTACAGATTGTTCATAGTGTCTGTGTACTGATCACCAAACCAATAAAACCTGGTTGAAAAAAGTTATAGCCATTGTTGGATTGTGAATTCACGTAGAATGTAGAAACGCAGTGCCCCTATAGTATTGTGTACTGACAAACCATGCTGAGGTGTAGGGTATAATCTGATGGAGTGTTAAATGAAACTTTTTTTTTTTTTTGGTACCTTTATACTTGTATCCTATATACACATACCCATAGCTAAGGGGACAAGATTTTGCATAATGACTAGTTTCAGAAACTTCTTACTACAGAAAGGAAAACCTGCTACTGGAGTCAGACTCAGATTTACCATTATCTAGTTGAAACCACATATAGATTAAAGGGTTTAACCAGTTTCTAAGAGCCCCTTCACACGGAGTATACACTGGCTGATTCTGAACGTGTAAAACAGATCCCATTGCTTTCTATGGGAGCCGGCATATGTGCACTCCCCATAGAAATGAATGGGCTGCTTTTTTTCCATGCATTTCTATGGGGAGTGCACGTATGCTGGCTCCCATAGAAAGCAATGGGATCTGTTTTACACGTTCAGAATCAGCCAGTGTATACTCCGTGTGAAGGGCCCTTACATTGATGGGCTATCCTTGGGATTGGTAATCCACATTAATCTGCAGGTTTCTGATGCCTAGTACAGATACTTTGTGGTATTTACATACTAAGGGTCCATTCACACGGAGGAAAATGGTGAGGAATTTAAGCGCTGAAAAAAAAAAAAAAAAACTAAAGAGCCATATTCCTCTGTGTAAATGGAACTTACAAGCCACGCTGCTCACTTCCATACAGACTGTAGCAGCAAGTATAGATACTACAGCGCTGCACTACTACACTTGGAGCTTCATACAGTAAGTGAGCGATGCAGCTTTCAATATATGTAAACCATATCCATGAACTGCGCTGTCTCTGGTGACCTGTGGAGTTCCTGGTAGTTGGACCTGGCAGATATAATATTGATGATTTATCCTAAGTGCAGGTCCTCAACTTTAGAAACCAGATAATGCCTCTATGCAAAAATATTTTGACTTGCTAGACATGGGGATTAAATGCACCAAAACTGGCAGAAAAACTTGGTTCTGAGTAGGCCAACTAATAAAAGGTATAAACTTGGACTAGAGACTCAATGTTTGTTAGTCACTAATCGGGAGCAGTTTTGGTTTAGCATAGCTGGGGGAGCTTAGTTGGGTGTTTCATATGCCAGTCTTAGCCAGGGGTGGTATAAAATTGCCAGCAGGCTGATAAACTTCACCCCGCTGTATATACACCCCTTGCCTTGTACTGATCCTTATACTTCAGAGCTGCCCTGATTCTGCTGGAAGTCACTGACCTAGGTGATAGTCCTGACTAGAGATGAGCGAGTACTGTTACTATAGGGGGGGGGGGGCACAGCTTTCCTAGATTCCTGAAACACTATCTGCTTAGTGTCAATGTTTCTGTGCCTGTGAACTTGATGGGTGACCTGCAAACAGTTGTGATATCGTAAAAGAGGATATTTCATGTCCTCAGGCACATGCAGTTTTATATACCGCTAGAAAACAGACCGTGAGTTGAATTCAGCGCACTATTGGCTTTCTAGCGGTGTATGAAACTATATGCAGGAGGACATGAAAGGTTGTATAAGCTCAGCTCACACTGCTGCTATTTAAAGAGGACCTTTCATGGTTTGGGGCACAGGCAGTTTTATATACTGCTGGAAAGCCGACAGTGCTGAATTCAGCGCACTGTCGGGTTTCCCGATCTGTGCCCCAGGTAAAGAGCTATCGGTGCTGGTACCGTAGCTCTTCAGTCAGAAGGGCGTTTCTGACAGTCAGTCAGGTACGTCCTTCTCCACAGCAGCGCCTATTGTGTTGTACTGTGAGACCGGGGAAGAACGCCCCCTCCCCTCCTGATAATACTAGTCTATGGATGAGCACTGTGAGTAGAGGGAAGGGGGCGTTCCTCCCCGCTCACACTGTACAGCGCTATAGGTGCTGCTGTGGAGAAGGACGTACCTGACTGACTGTCAGGAACGCCCTTCTGACTGAAGAGTTACGGCACCGCTAGCTCTTTACCCGGGGCACAGATCGGGAAAGCCGATAGTGCGCTTAATTCAGAGCACTGTCTGCTTTCAAGCGGTATATAGAACTGCCTGTGCCCCAAACCATGAAAGGTCCTCTAATGTTTCTTGGTCTCCTCTGTCACAGGGTGAGCACAATGGACATAAAAATGACAGCTGCAGATATGGGGTCTATTGGGTGTCGGTCTGCCCTCACCTCTTCCATCATATTGCATACATGCAGGATTTTTTTTTTCTTCCTTTATGATATTAAACCTAATAGACGGCATCCGTCATGTTTACATTAGTCAATGCCAATGGACCCTGACGGAGGAGCCTCAATCTATGTCTGTCTCTGTCCTCATGATAGATAGTAACAGCTTAACAAAAATAGTGAACCCTGCCTTAGGGCTCGTTCACATCTGCGCCCAGGTGTCCGTTCTGCAGGTTTCCGTTTCCTGCATAAAACAGAGCAGGTGATGGAAACCTGTAGGATTCTTTCTCACCCATTCATTTGAATGGGTGAAAAAGCTGTCCGGCAGTGAACGTTTGGCGCTCTCCGCCGCGAAACCGGGTTTTTTAATCCGGACACAGTCGGACATGCAGTACTCTGTGTCCGGATTAAAAAAAACGGTTTTGCGGTTTAGAGCCTAAAACGCTCACCGCCGCTCACGGCCGGACCCGGTCTATGGTTTCCGTCTTCTGGCATGCAGAAGACGGAAACCATAGAACGGAGACCCTGAATGCAGGTGTGAACCTAGCGTTATACTGCTCTATCTATTGGCGTTGTCATGGCTTCCTCATAACCTTTTGCCTCTGTGTACATTTACCTTTAGATGTGATAAGAAGCGGGTCACACTTGGATTAAGATAAGTGTATGCTAATATTAACTTGGCTACTTTTTGTGTGTCCTACAACTTGTAAGTGTTGCGTACCCATGTGTGTGACATAAAATATTATGGTTGTCCCTTGGTTTAGTCATCTTTGGTGAATGAGACCCAAGTACTTACACGTCAGACAAACTTGTAGATCATATATCAGGGACCTCCCAAATCTCCCTTACAGATGTCAGGGGTGTAAGAATTGGATGTACCGTATTTTTCGGACTATAAGACGCACTGGACTATAAGACACACCTAGGTTTTAGAGGAGGAAAATGGGGGAAAAAAATTTTGAAGCAAAAACTGGTAAAATATTTAATATATGGGAGTTGTAGTTTTGCAACAGCTGCAAGGCCACATTGACAGGTGACCCTGCAGCTGTACGGGGATGCATAGAGTGTTTTTTTTGCGGGGCCAGCTGTAATTTTTAGTTATACCACTTTGGGGGATATCTATTGCTTAGATCACCTTGTATTGAAAAAAAACAGGAGGTGATTTAGAACTTTTATTTATTTTATATTTTTAAAGCTTTTTTTTTTTTTTTACTATTTTATTCCCCCCGGGGGCTTGAACCTGCGGTCACTTGATTGCAAGTCCCATAGACGGCAATACAACTGTATTGCCGTCTATGGGACATTCTGTCTATTAGTATTACGGCTGGTCATAGACCCAGCCGCAATACTAATATAGCCGTGACAGGCCGGGGAGCCTCATTAGGCTCCCGGCTGTCACCCGAACAGGTCGGCTCCTGCGATATCGCCGCGCAGGAGCCGGCCTGCAACTTTACAGGTACGGGGCTGGTGGGGACCGGCCCCGGGGGAGAAGGGGCCACGGATACTGACCCGGCATCCGCTGTACTAGAGAGGCGGATGCCGGGGAGGGATAGACGCCGGGGCCTGAGACATCGCTACGATCCTCTGCCATGCATGAAGCCAGCGGCGGGGGGACGGAGGAGCCCCTGCCGCTGCTGGCTTCATGTAGGGCAGAGGAGCGCAGCGATGTCTCAGGCCCCGGCACCTGTAATGGCGTCTATCACTTACCGGCTTCCGCCTCTCTATTACAGCGGATGCCAGGCGCCACCTTCAGACTATAAGACGCACCCTTCTTTTCCCCCAAAATTTTGGGGAAAAAAAAGTGCGTCTTGTAGTCCGAAAAATACGGTAACTCAGGGCTGAATACATATTATTCACCATGAGAGGTATCCGAAAGCAACTTTTCTTCTAGAGGGGACACCTGCTTGGACAAGTCGAGCATTTATGCGGTGGAGCGACGGTATGGCTGACAAATGTGTATGGCCAACCAAACTCATTCACAATTTAAAGGGGTTTCCCATGAACATAACATATGTAAAAGTATAAAATGCAGAGAGTTAAAAACTTTCTCTAACCATCTGTTACCTTCATTGTTTGCTAATGGATACGACCATGAATGTAGAAACCCGGCCATGATGTCCTTATTGTGGACAGGTTTCCAGGCAGGGACACTACCTGTACAAGAACCTGTACAAAAAAAAGATGTACCGTATTTTTCGGACTATAAGACGCACTTTTTTCCCCCAAAATTTTGGGGGAAAAGAAGGGTGCGTCTTAGTCTGAATGTGGCGCCTGGCATCCGCTGTAATAGAGAGGCGGAAGCCGGCAAGTGATAGACGCCGGGGCCTGAGACATCGCTGCGCTCCTCTGCCCTGCATGAAGCCAGCAGCGGGAGGAGTGATGCTCCGTGCCCCCGCCGCTGGCTTCATGCAGGGCAGAGGATCGTAGCGATGTCTCAGGCCCCGGCGTCTATCCCTCCCCGGCATCCGCCTCTCTAGTACAGCGGATGCCGGGTCAGTATCCGTGGCCCCTTCTCCCCCGGGGCCGGTCCCCACCGGCCCCGTACCTGTGAAGTTGCAGGCCGACTCCTACGCGGCAATATCGCAGGAGCCGACCTGTTCGGGTGACAGCCGGGAGCCTAATGAGGCTCCCCGATCTGTCACTGCTATATATTAGTATTGCGGCTGGGTCTATGACCAGCCGCCGTAATACTAATATACAGAATGTCCCATAGACGGCAATACACTTGTATTGCCGTCTATGGGACTTGCGATCAAGTGACCGCAGGTTCAAGCCCCCGGGGGGGGAATAAAATAGTAAAAAAAAAAAAAAAAGCTTTAAAAATATGAAATAAATAAAAGTTCTAAATCACCTCCTGTTTTTTTTTAAAAAAGAAAACAGCACAATCATACCATAATAATATATAAAAATATCATTTTTATTGGTAAAAATAAAAAATCATAAATGCAATATATTCACATAAGATGTTACATGGTTAAAAGAGCAGGGCAGTTTGTAAATGGCAAAAGACAAAAACCACAGGACACATAGGGCGCTCCGAATAATGGAAATAACAATGCAGAATGCTGATGCTCTATGGTGAGCTGTTATTCAAATGTTAGAATAATGCACAAAGCAGGCTTACGCTGGGTTCACACCAGCGTCTGGACTCCGTTATCAGGTTTCCGTCTTCTCCAGGCAGAAGACGGAAACCTGTCATGCCAAGTCCGGCCGTGAGCGCCGGTTAGCGTTTTGAGCTCTCCGCAGCGAAACCAGTTTTTTTTTTTTTTTAAAACCGGACACAGAGTACTGCATGTCCGACTCTGTATCCGGTTTAAAAAAAAAACGGTTTCGCCGCGGAGTGCATAAAAGGCTCATCGGCGCTCACGTCCGGACACTTTTCAAACCCATTCAAATGAATGGACTTGGAAAGATGCCGGCAGGTTTCCGTTTCCTGCCCAGTTTTGTGCAGGAAACTGAAACCTGCAGAACGGAGTACAGGTGCAGATGTGAACGAGCCCTGAGTATGGTGCATAAAGGGTATAGTATAGCAAGAATTGCCGGACGGTGTATAAGACATTTAGACCTCATATATGTATGGATATATATATAGAGAGAGAGAGGGACAAAGCTCCTGTGTGTATATAGATATATAGCGAGAGGGTGAGCGCTGCTCTGTCATGTGCAGTATACACCTTTTGATGAAGCCTGTCTAGATGAAACACGTAGGGATTATCTTTTCTTACATGTAGTGTCCCTACCTGATAACCTGTCCACAATAAGGACATCATGGCTGGGTTTCTGACAAGTCCCAGACTATAGTCGTCAGTTGATACGACCTGCTTTCGTGGTCGTATCAACTGATCAAGACAACGGATGTCACCACTAAGATGGTTAGAAATGATCTGTAAAGCTATCAAATTTGTTGGAAACTGATATTTCCAAGGCATGCATTTAAGTTTGTGAAAGGAGACTCTGTTGTAGGTTGCAGACTGATGTTTTGATTTCCAAATTTCAACAGACTTTGGATAAATCGATAGTACAATGTGTGTCCATGAGGAATAATACTATTTCGGGCCATTATAACTTGTATTCTGGAGTTTTTCCCAAGCTGGTGGGTTGAGACTAGTTTTTATTAATTCTGCTTTCTTATGTAGTGCCAACATATTTCACAGCACTTTACGCTAACTATTGAACCACCATACTACTCTTACCTATGATTAGAAATGAGTGAATCAACTCATACCGAGCTGGGATTGACCCAAATATTCCAATTATTCATTCGCCTTAGATGAACTAATATGGCCACTGCAGAAATTAATTTCGGGTTAAGCAAGTTCGATACAAACCCATCCAAAATGGCTCCTAGAAACTTACCTTTAAAACACAGTTTTTTTTAATAAAATATATAATGTTTATTTAGGGGCGTGTTACTTGCACTGAGGTATACCCATAGGTAATGACTATTATAACTGTTTAATTCTGTACCCATCCATGCACTCTATATAAAATTGTAATTTTGCCAATGTTATTCAGGTATACCCTGCTTTAATGTTATATCAGATCGTCTTTTAACTTCTGTGATTGTTTAGGGTACATTTAAGTATTAGAACACTTACAAAAGAAAAAGAAAAACCCTCAAATAATTTTACACCAGATCATATAAAATTTAAATACATCTTTATTATACCAAATATAATCATAAAGGTAAATAGCAGCTGGGCAGATGGTTAAGCCAAAGTTGAAAACACAGTAACAAACAGGGGATTTAGGACTATATTTAAATTACAGTTAACGCATAGGGCTTAAGTATCCAGGGTGTACATATAAATAACCATAAACATTAATTTTAACCCTGAAAACAAGACTCTACACAAACATAAATCACATTATATTCCATTGCAAGAAGTAATAAGACCAATGGTATTTAGCAGAGCTACATTTAAGTATTATACATATACATAGAGTGAACACTGTCAGGGCTCCTAGAAACTTATCTAAAAAACATAGTATATAACACTGTCAGGGCTCCTAGGGACCTATCTATAAAACATAGTGTATGACACTGTCAGGGCTCCTAGGAACCTATCTATAAAACATAGTGTATAACACTGTCAGGGCTCTTAGGACCCTATCTATAAAACATAGTGTATGACACTGTCAGGGCTCTTAGGACCCTATCTATAAAACATAGTGTATAACACTGTCAGAGCTCCTAGGGACCTATCTATAAAACATAGTGTATGACACTGTCAGGGCTCCTAGGAACCTATCTATAAAACATAGTGTATAACACTGTCAGGGCTCTTAGGACCCTATCTATAAAACATAGTGTATGACACTGTCAGGGCTCTTAGGACCCTATCTATAAAACATAGTGTATGACACTGTCAGGGCTCTTAGGACCCTATCTATAAAACATAGTGTATGAGACTGTCAGGGCTCCTAGGGACCTATCTATAAAACATAGTGTATGACACTGTCAGGGCTCCTAGGGACCTATCTATAAAACATAGTGTATGACACTGTCAGGGCTCCTAGGAACCTATCTATAAAACATAGTGTATAACACTGTCAGGGCTCCTAGGAACCTATCTATAAAACATAGTGTATAACACTGTCAGGGCTCCTAGGAACCTATCTATAAAACATAGTGTATGACACTGTCAGGGCTCCTAGGAGTATATAGCTATAAAGCAGCATAAAAAGGAAAAGCAGACAGCACAGCTAGTTCCCCATATATAGGTATGAAGATGGTATGACTACCACTTTGAAATATTATTCTTGATACTGAAATACTGAAAATATAACGGTGGTGCTCACAGACCCCGGAAAAACAGCAGAAACATGCAAAAAGTGAGAAGATGTGGGTGGGCACTCACCAATCAGTAGACAGCATTTTCTTAAAAACAAATCCTTTATTGGGTATACATAAAAAATTCCTCAGGGAGGGAGTGATGGCATAATTGGCAGAAAAAATGGCAACAGCCGTTTCGCGTTAAACCAAACGCTTTTTCAAGCTTAAGATGCATCTTAGGCTTGAAAAAGCGTTTGGTTTAACGCGAAACGGCTGTTGCCATTTTTTCTGCCAATTATGCCATCACTCCCTCCCTGAGGAATTTTTTATGTATACCCAATAAAGGATTTGTTTTTAAGAAAATGCCGTCTACTGATTGGTGAGTGCCCACCCACATCTTTCTTCTCACTTTTTGCTATATAGCTATAATGCACAGTGTATAACACTGTCAGGGCTCCTAGGAATCTATCTATAAAACATAATGTATGACACTGTCAGGGTTCCTAGGACTATATAGCTATAATACACAGGAACCCATCTATAAAACATAGTGTATGACACTGTCAGGGCTCCTAGGAACCTATCTATAAAACATAGTGTATGACACTGTCAGGGCTCCTAGGAACCTATCTATAATACATAGTGTATAACACTGTCAGGACTTCTTTAAACCCTGACAGTGTTATACACTATGTTTTATAGATAGGTTCCTAGGAGTCCTGAGGGTTAGTTTACAAGTGAATAGGGGGTGGCAGAATTTGGTCCTGAAAAAAAAAATGTTTCAGGAATTAGGAAGCGGTTTTTGGACATGAGGCGGTTTTTGGCTATGCAGTTTTTCCCTCCAGCACAGTTAATGGACCTTGATAAAACGCCTGGCGGTTGTTTGAGGCGGTTTTTGACAATCTCCGCCTCCCATTCACTTGCATTGATTTCCTGAGGCGGAATCCACCTCAAGAAAGGTCATCTCGCTTTTTTTACTGCTAGCGGCAAAAAAACACTAGCAGAAAAACAAACGCTAGCTGTCTACATAGACCACTATTGTATGGAGGCGGATTCCGCGTCCAAATTCCGCCCCACTGGCCCCGTGTAAATGAGCCCTGACAGTGTCATACACTGTGTTTTATATATAGGTTTTTCTAGCATATTTAAGTCATTTTAAGCTGTGGTTCATACCAAACCTGTTCAATCCAAAACAAATCTTGTGCCTGAAATGAATCCTGTCCTACACTGCACACTCAAAGAAGGCGAGAATCTGCTCATAAAGCATCAGCAGGATTAGATAGGATGTTATAGAGGAACTAGTATTTCTGACTAGTATTGATGTGAATAAAACACTTGGGGTGAGATAGCAACTTTCTATTAACTGCTTGTGATCTCTTCTGTGTCTTTTTCTCCTCTCTCATCTTATACTCACTTCCTCTCCATAGACGTCTATTGTGAGCTTTAATATGACACTTCTCTGACTATCTGTCTACCTTCCTCTAGCTTTAGTCACCTTTCCTATTCTAGCATTGCATGTCATTGCATCTTGCTTCTACCTTTACATTTCCATGTAACTGAGTCTGTATTTTAGAGATGTTCTGTGCTTTGGTAAAACAGGTGTTTACTTTTGTGCTGCCTATTGTTACATGTAATATTTCGAGCTTGTTTCCTTCTATAGGAAGTCTCCTGCTGGTGAACTCTAACCTCCAGTGTGTAAACAATAGCGCCCCATTGTTTAGCAATGGACGTGACTTTCGTGCTTTGTTTTTCTTGGAGTGACTGCAGTGAAGCTGTTCATAAACATTGCGCTTCATGGGATCCGTAAAGCCAAGAAGCCAGGGCTGGAAATGTTTACCAATCCTGGGATCTTAGCGGCTCCCAAGTAGAGATAAGCTGCCTCCAGACCTGGGATAACGCTTATCTCATAAAGGATTGTGCAAATGCAATGTACAACATCCTTCTTTCCCCTAGCAGCAGATGTCATGGGACAGTAGGGTTGTCATAAAATTGTGGCAGTGCCAACATTTTTCAGGTTCAAGTGTTGCCCTCTCTCTTGGACTTTAGGTATTATTTGCTGCCTCTTCTCCCTTTCCCCTTGCTGTCGGGGTTCCTTAGGGCTCAGTCCTAAGTCTTCTCTTCTCTCCACACAGACTCTAGTGACAAACTACCAGCAGATGTGACGCTGATGTCACCCAATTATGTATCTTATGACATCATCCTGCATGACTATAAAATACCAATGACTGTCTCTCTGCTGTCTCTAATGTCATGTCTGCTCTCTATCCTAAACTAAATTGATGTAAAATTGAATTTTCTGTTGTTTCTGCCATCTACGAAGCCGCTTAGACCTGATCTTTCCTTCTCAGTGTGTTGTCTTGCCATATCTCCGAGGAGCTGCACCTGCTGTCATGGGTGACACTTTGATTCAGATCTGTCTATCACCCATCTTTCAGACTGGTGCATGCGGTGGTTTTGAATGAGGTCACACTTGTTGCGGACATCACCACGTCCCCTTTCTTGTCATGTGAACACGAAATGTGTTGTCGCACCCCTTTTATAAAGGTGCCGAAGTCACACATAAAAAGTCGGGACAGGGAGATGTACCAACATTTTTAGGAGTTGACACATTTTTAGTACACCTCCCAGGAGAGTTGGCAGGAATTCTGAACTTTTTGCAGTTTGATTTGCATGAACTGGTGAAAATGGTGGCTTCCATATGAAAGCATGGAGAAAGCAGAGACTAAAATCACATGGCCTCAGGGCTTCCCCATAATTTGCAAGCAGCCCTCATGACAGGGGACAGACAACCATGAAGGACTATAGGTCAGAGATCCCTGATGACTGATAGGCAGTCTAAAAAGTAAGGCAGAAAAATAAGGTGAAAATTTTGTGGGGAGAGATTAGAGAGATAAGAGCTCAAACAGTTAGACTGTTAGCTAATATAGTGTATGGGTTCTGGGGAAGTGTAGCCTTAGGATTAGAAAAGATCCACAGGAGTCAAATAAGTGTCTCATAGATGCCACGTCCACTTCTAGGACCCACTACTATCTCTAAAATGACCCTTTGGTTGCTTTTCCCCACCCTCCCTCACTTATAGTGAAGTCCAGACTGTCCTTGATGGTTGGGCTTTACAGAAACAATGTAACTGAGTCATATAGTCAAGTGATTGTTACATAAACAATGTACAGTATAATGTATGCTGTTTCCATAACATCTATTAACTTCTATGGAAGTTGTGGAAAGCCTGACCATAACAAACAGTATGGACCTAAGGTGGTCATGATCTCACATGTTAGTGAGGTCATGGTGAGGTGGAGCCAAGCAATCACAACTGGGAGGTATCATTTTAGTGATAGGTCCAGAGCAGTGACCTGCATGGATCAGATTTTTTTGCAGTGTTACAGTAAAATGTTTTATTCTTGTCAAAACCCCCAAAAATGTAAAAATTGTAAAAACTTGGACAATGTGATAGGTTTTTAAACAAGCTGTTGGTTACTATCTGCCCATAGCCATATCTGTCACTGTCACTTTGACATTACCAAGCTGTGTTTTCGTTACAGAGTTAGACGTGAGCCCTCGTACAAAACTTCTTAAACCTATTTATTTGCCTTGGAAAAAACTGGCTTCGACCAACTTGAACTTTTGGTAAGAACCAACAAACTCAAGCAGATTCTTCAAAGGTTCGTTCATCTCTAATGATCGGTCTTCTACTTACTAAACTCATACTGAATGTAGCAGTCAGGTTCCTCCTTCTGGCCAAGTGCTATACTGATGTGTTTAGCCTCCGACAGTCCCCGCACTGGTTTCCCTTCTACCATAGAGAATAATTTATATTTCCACTCTCATCCACAAAGCTCTCCGCAGTGCTGCCCCTCTCTCCATCTTCTGCATCTACCTGCCTACCCATGCTCTCCATTCCATGAACCTCCAGAATCTTAACCTCTCGCTCCTGACTTTTCTTGTGCTGCATCAGTTCTCTGGAATGCTCTACCCCAGAAAGTCATGATAATTCACATCATGCAGCCCAAACTGTAAACTTGTGCACTTCATATTTGAGCATACACATATAATGGATCATTTACTTACTACACATCATCATCACCACATGGTGAGAAGATGTATTTAATTATTTCAAAAAAGTTATAAGAAATGTTTGTTATTCTGCTATACTATAGTATAGTTGAAGGGAGAAAACTTTGCAATATACTTCACTAAACAAAGCTCTGGAGTATAATACAGGATGTAACTTAGGATCAGTACAGGATAAGTAATGTAATGTATGTACACAGTGACTGTACCAGCAGAATAGTGAGTGCAGCTCTGGAGTATAATACAGGATGTAACTTAGGATCAGTACAGGATAAGTAATGTAATGTATGTACACAGTGACTGTACCAGCAGAATAGTGAGCGTAGCTTTGGAGTATAATACAAGATGTAATTCAGGATCAGTACAGGATAAGTAATGTAATATATGTACACAGTGACTGCACCAGCAGAATAGTAAGCGCAGCTCTGGAATATAATACAGGATAAGTAATGTAATGTATGTATACAATGACTGTACCAACAGGTTAGTGAGCGTAGCTCTGGAGTATAATACAGGATAAGTAATGTAATGTATGTACACAGTGACTATATCAGCAGAATAGTGAGCGCAGCTCTGGAGTATAATACAGGATGTAACTCAGGATCAGTACAGGATAAGTAATGTAATGTATGTACACAGTGACTGTACCAGCAGAATAGTGAGCGCAGCTTTGGAGTATAATACAAGATGTAATTCAGGATCAGTACAGGATAAGTAATGTAATATATGTACACAGTGACTGCACCAGCAGAATAGTAAGCGCAGCTCTGGAATATAATACAGGATAAGTAATGTAATGTATGTATACAATGACTGTACCAACAGGTTAGTGAGCGTAGCTCTGGAGTATAATACAGGATAAGTAATGTAATGTATGTACACAGTGACTATATCAGCAGAATAGTGAGCGCAGTTCTGGAGTATAATACAGGATGTAACTCAGGATCAGTACAGGATAAGTAATGTAATGTATGTACACAGTGACTGCACCAGCAGAATAGTGAGTGCAGCTCTGGAGTATAATGCAGGATAAGTAATGTAATGTATGTACACAGTGACTGCACCAGCATAATAATGAGTGCAGCTCTGGAGTATAATACAGGATAAGTAATATAATGTATGTACACAGTGACTGTACCAGCAGAATAGTGAGCGCAGCTCTGGAGTATAATATAGGATGTAACTCAGGATCAGTACAGGATAAGTAATGTAATGTATGTACACAGTGACTGCACCAGCAGAATAGTGAGCGCAGCTCTAGAGTATAATACTGGATGTAGATCAGGATCAGTACAGGAGAAATAATATAATGTATGTACACAGTGACTGTACCAGCAGAATAGTAAGCGCAGCTCTGGAGTATAATGCAAGACAAGTAATGTAATGTATGTACACAGTGACTGTACCAGCAGAATAGTGAGCGCAGCTCTGGAGTATAATACAGGATGTAACTCAGGATCAGTACAGGATAAGTAATGTAATGTATGTACACAGTGACTGTACCAGCAGAATAGTGAGCGCAGCTCTGGAGTATAATACAGGATGTAACTCAGGATCGGTACAGGATGAGTAATTTAACGTATATACACCAGCAGAATAATGAGTGCAGCTCTGGAGTATAAGTAATGAAATGTAAAGTATTTTATTTAACTCAATAGTGGACATACCCCCTGCAAAATAAAATAAACACATTTCAGGTCCCCTTGTTATGCAGAGCACTGTACAAAGTGTGGACCATCTGGTCAAAACAACTGACATAATACTGTACATTAGGGTCTGGACAAATTTAAGTAGATTATATTGTGACATGTTATAGCAGGTGGTCACGCTTGGACCCCAGGGGGCACTGTGCTGTTTTACACATGTTTAAAAGGATTTCAGGAAGACTCCAAGTAAAAGGGCATGAGGTCAGTTACAAGTGTGTAAAGAATATGGACGGACCAAAATTCCTTTATAAGGAAAATATTCATTCATGGGTTTAGATACTTCAGCACTCATGTCCAGTCTACAGCTGAGATATAGAGATTAGTGTAAACCTGAATTTTAAAAAAGTGCATAAAATAATTTTATTACAAAGAAAAATTTTGTAGTACAATTTACCTTTCCTTAAAGAAGACCTCCAGTAGAAACAAAACTTTCCATTGCTGGACCCTTAACCCGATTATCTTGCAAACTGTGACCTTTTATGTACAGATTATAGTTCTCACTTTCTATCCTGCTCTCTTCTGCTCTGATCAGATGCCATCTGTACTTGTAGATTTTAGACTTCTGTTCCTCTGTACTCTTGATTCAGCAGCATAGTATGATATGAGCAGCTAAAGCCAGTACCATCTCTGCCTGCTGGAAGGACAACGTATTATTATTATTCTTCCCTCTGTAGTCTCCTAAATAAGGCCTGGTTCTCATCTGTGTTCCGAACAGAAACCTATATGTATTAAAAACTGGTTAGCTAAGAAACCACATGGACCATTATAATGGGGTCCGTGTGTCTTCAGCATGGTGTCCACGCAGAGAAAAGTACTGCAAGCACCACTTTTCTCTCTGTATGATTCGTGCGGATACCGCGTGGAAAACACAAGGACCCCATTATAACCTATTGGGTCTGTGTGGTTGTTTAGCTAACCGCATTTGAATGTGTAAAGGTTTCTGCTCGCGAGTCCCCATACAGACGGAATATCGAACACAGATGTGAACTAGGCCTAAGTCTAAGACATGTTATCTGATGGTAAACATTGCATCCTTTTGAGGTATCTATACATGGGATAACTCAGTTGAAGATAACAAACTTTGTAATATAGTTTATTAAAGAAAAGTGTCTGTGTCTTCACTTATTTGCCTCCTTTTGCCCCTGATGAAATCTGTAATATAGAAGTCTATGGAGAAGAGAGGGAGGAGCAAGAAGAGGAGGGCTCCTCAGATAGACAGCTGCACTATAGAGAGACAGTTTTCTTCCACAATACAGCTGCCTTATCAGGAATTATTATCCTGCCTTCTCCTTCTTCCCTCTCCATAGACTTTATTGTAAATATATAAAAAATGTTAAGATAGTCTATTAGGGGCACAGAAATTAAATAAGGGAGCACTATCTAGCTATAAGGCAGAGGCGTAACTACTGGGGTAGCAGCAGTAGCAAGGCCTGGGACATTAGGGGCCCAGCGACAGCCACTACCGCTGCATTTTTTTTTCTTAATCCGCCATCACCGTTATTTACTTACCAATCCTGGCAGGGCCCGGGATCGGTAAGTGATGTCAAGGGCCCTACAAACACTATTATTATACTCAGGGGTCTTTTCAGACCGCCGAACATAATGATCAGAGGCCCGGGAGAGGTAAGAGAACATAAAAAACAGTGTTACTTAACTCTCCCGGATCCAGACAGGCTTCAGGCCTACTTCTGCAACATCCCTGATGTCACATGACTTGGGGCCTGCGTCCCGGATCATGTGATGTCCCGGGCGTCACTGAAGACGGCCGACACCACTGAGGACTGCAGCGGAGCTGGGGATAGGTAAGTAACAGTGGTTTTTTATGTTCGTATCCCCTCTCGGTCTCCGATTATTATACTTGGGGGTCTTGTTCATGGGTGTTCACAGTGGGGCAATAATACCATGCGCAGAGGCCATTATGGGGCATAAAACTGTGTGCAGGGGCCATTATGGGGCATAATAGAGCGTGCAGGAATGCAAGGGGGGAGGTAGGGGTCTTAAGAGGGGGAGCCCTCATGTGAAAAGTTCGCCACGGGGCCCCGCCATTCCTAGTTACGCCACTTTTATAAGGGGATACTACAACACTATTAGGGGCCACCATCTGGCTATTTTGGGGCACTGTTTGGTTATTGGAGGCTCTGTCTGGCTAGTAGGGGCCATAATCTGGCTTTTGTGAGCAAAATATGGCTATCAGAGGACACATTCTGGTTATTCGTGGTACTGTTTGACTATAAAAAGGACATTATTTTTCTTTTGAGGGCACAAAGGAGGGCATTACTGTGTGGCGGTATAAGGTTAGTTGTTATTAGTGTTTCTCGGTGTTACCGGTGATACACGTGTCCATTACATTTGTTATGTTTAAAGTTAAAAAAAAAAAAAAAAAAAAAAAAAAAGCTCACCAAAAACCACATTAAAACAACATGCATTTTTTTACCAACTGCTCAGTGTGAATACTCCTTTAAAATTTTCAAAGTGTGACTGAATTTTCCTGTGCCAAGAGAGCAGTGAGCGCAGACAGGGGTGTCCTGAATTGACCCCTGGCAGAACAGAAAACCCTTCCTGTTTCTCAGTAAACGTTACGTTCCAGACACGTGGAGGTATTGTACTGAAATATGAGGTCAGAGAGTACTAAATACCCCGACACTGAGACCCCCACCAATAAGGACACTACAACAAGCTGGAGCTACAATCCCCTGAAAATAATGACAAAAATACTGGAGCTGTTTTGTAATAATGATGTCTTTAAGACCGGGGCCCCACAAAAACGCTGCTTTTTACAGTATCAGTAAAGTCGGTGGGATTCTGGCTAATCTCATTCACACATTGCACAAAACAAATCTGCAGTTTTTGAAAATCGCAGCGTGTCAATGATACATTTGTAAGCTCCGGCATTCTCTGTATAGGTATAATAAGGGCAGAAAGTCCGGAAAAATGTGCAAAAATGCAAGGAAAAATGCTGCATAAAAATTGTGATGTATTTGTGCCACATTTTTTTCTCGCAGCATTTTTTCGCTGAGTCTCGCTACATGGGGCCTAAAGGAGTTTTCCAGGCCCAAAGTGATTTTTTTTATAATGATAACCTATGGCCACTAGTATGTGATCTGTGTGTGTGTGTGTGTGTGTGTGGGGGGGGGGGGGGGGTGTCTAACATCTGGACCCTGTACAGATCAGTTGTTGCCGCATCCTCTGGGTGCCAGAAGTAGCACATCATAAACAAGTAATAGGAATGGCCAAGCAGCTCCGTCCACTGTATAGCGGTGATTTCGGGGAAGTGCAGCACCACTTCTATTACTTGAATAGGAGCAGACTCCCACACTCCCCTCCACTTTCAGCTTCTGTTACATGCAGGCTGCTGGAACAGCTGATCAGTGTGGGGTCCGGTTGTCAGACCAATACATATCATAAGCTGATGACCTGTGGATAGTTCATCAGTATGTAAAATCAATTTGGGGTTAGACAACCCCTTTAAATAAGGCATCATAGACACTCTGTGTAACACCCTATGGTGCCCACACAGTATTATGGAAGTAAAATTGGTGGCATAAGGAGATACAGTAAGGGTCCATGGACATGCATGTGTCCCATATCCATAAGGGCCGTAAAATGTATTTTTTTAAAAAAAATTTAAATCAAATGATCTGCATGTAGATTTTTCTAATGTGAATTTTTTTTGGTAAGTGTAGATTTCGTGTCTATAATGTATCTTGTAACTGCGCCCCGACAATTTCAATGGGAAATATGCGCCATTGTTTATATGGTGCATATTTTATGCATGTAAAAGAAAAAAAAAAAAAGAAGTGTCACTCCCTCTGTGCATTACATACCCAACCAATGGGGGGGCAGTCCAAAACAGCTTCATAATATGAATGGTAAAAATGAAACAATGGTCAGAAAATCTAACACGCCTTTTTCTTGAAATACAGCCAGTCATAGAGCAATACCTGGTCTCGCTGTGTTTCAATGTAAAAAAAAAAAAAAAAAAAATCAGTTGGAGGTTGTATGTTGCCCTTGCAGAAACGCAGTGTTTCACAGTCCTAGTAAAAGTGAATAAGAGAAAAATGCCGCAAAAATGCAATAAAAGAATGCTGCAGAAAAACATACAATGCATTATATAAAATGATGAAACCTCTGTAGGAGTCTCTCGACTCTAGTGCAAAATCTGTAGCAAGACCCCGAATTGTGATGCGTTATTTGCACTAATGGCATCCTCATACAGGGCAGAGGGAGCTTTTGGGCTTCCATCGTCTCCAGGGTCCCAGTGTGACCACAACCTGCCTAGTTGATAGCACAGTATTTATTCTGGCCAGGAAAGGGTTATGTAGGTAAGCTGCATAGCATTAGTTCATCTTACAACCTGTTGAGAAGGATTATATGTTATTTTTGGATAAGTAAATGTTCGCCGGTTACTCTGCAGCCTCTGAAAAGAAAAATGTCTAATTTCGTTATCTGTGAAAAAAAATCTGCTTTCAAATATGAACGTTCTGGAATTGTGCAAATTTGGAATTTTTTTTTTTTTCAATATTTGTCAAAATCCAAGGGCAAACCAATTCAAAATTTATCAAAACGCCTTCTTATTTATTTCAATGGTTGGTAGTAACTGATTTTTTTTTTTAGCTAGCGGATACAATAAGCGCCCTGCTCATTCTCCAGGCAGAGTCCGCCTGAGAACTTCCATTGAAAATAATAGAAGGCAGAAAATACACCTTTTCCCTTGGTGCGGAATTGGACACAAAATGTGATGTGAAACTTTTCAAAATCTACTTGCAGATTTTGGCCCTGCCAAATAAAGGCAAAATAAAGTGGCACTCTTTTCCGAATTTCTGGATCAGTTTTTGTCAAGCATAAAAATATGCTTTAGGCTAAGACCCCAAGTTGCGAACCACAGCCGAAAAGTCACAGAAAGTCCACAGAGGAAGACTTTCCTGCTTCTATTATACCTATATGGAGACCACCGGCATTTTGTAGGTAAAATTGTCATGCTGCGATTTCCAAAAATGTATAGATGGGATTCCCTAGAATCTCATCCACTTTGGAGGTATTGTAAAACGTTGTGGTATTTACTTTGTCATTTATGCTACGTGGGACCCCGGCCTCAAGATCCTAAGACAAAAAATTTCTGTTTTAAAAATTCAGCGCCAAATTACTAAGTATGATCCCCTGAGGCTGGGCTCACACTGTTTTTTTTTTTGGACCGGATTTTGACGTGGAATCCGTGTCAAAAAAACGCCTCCCATTAAATTCAATGGGTTTCTCTTTCCGCGAGCAGAAAAAAAAAGAGCCGACATGCTTTCTTGAGACGGATTCCATGGCTGAATCAGCCGTGGACGTCCGCGGTGCGACACTCCTACCCGACTAGGCCCATTCATTTAGGCCTAATCCAGAGCGAAAATCCGGTGCAAAAAACCCAGAGTGAACCCAGCCTTCATGCACGCGATCGTGTGCAGCCTATGGGTCAGTAAAAATGGCTCAGATGACACACAATTTGGTATCCATGTGTCATCCATGGTTTTCACTGACCCATACATTGAAATGAATGGACCAAGCCAAATACGGATAAATATAGGACCTGCTCCATATTTTGTGGCTCTTCAATTGGCCCTGGACACAGAGTGGCACAAACTATGGCTGTGTGTATGAACCCATCGAGCCCATACTCTTATCCGCAATGGCGGATATAACTATGGTCGTGTGCATGAGGCCTTAGGCCAGATTTTTGGTCTGTGTGTACAACATGCTGCCTATGGAGGACACACATACACCTAGCAGTAGAACTCCTGCACTACTTTAGAGTCCATTGTCTCCTCCAGTCCTGCAATCCGTCTTCACAGCTCAGCATCATACCTGGGCAGTAAGAAACGCTCCCTTTGACAGTATAAGGCTATGGACGAGTACTGTTGGGGGGAGGGGGGGGGATGCTCCTCACAACCCAGCTAGACTGTCAGGAACGCCTTTCTGACAGTGGGCAGAGGTCAGTGCCAAAATTAATGGCACCAATATCTCCAGCCCCGGGGCACATACCGGGTAAACCAAAAGTGCACTGGAATCAGCAGATATAAAACTGCATGTGTATGAGGACATGAAAGCTTTTCTTTAAGGGCCGCTCATGCACAGTGTAGGCGGTGCAGACAGTTTATGGCAAGACGGCTTGCAGTGGAAGGGTGCTTGGAGGGGCCAGCAAGTCCAGGCGAGTTGGGTAGGCACGGACGCCAATATCTCAGCTACTCCTCCAAACTGGTATATTTCCTGAGACACCTGGTGAGTTGGAGCCTGTGACGAAGGACAGTGCATCCCCACGCAACAGCCAGAGCTCTTTATTCACGTCTGCAATCTAGAGGCCCGTGCAATTTAGCATTCTACACTGTGAATGTTATCCATGTACCAGACCTGATGTATTTTTTCACCTACAATAAAGAGATATCCACGGAGTGAACCAGTGTGTGACCATTCCTTGGTGGTGGGGTTCTGGATCATTTGCAGGGGGCAGAGTGTCTAAGTGGCTGTTTCAGAAAGTTCCCAATTGAACGGAGGAGCAGCGCCAGCCGCATGAGCGCCATATTGGTACACTTATGGCTGGACATCAGCAAACCCCACATTACACAATGCTCCACTGATTCCAATGAGTTGCTGTGGGAAGAAACGCTGTGTTTTACAGAACCGACAAAGTGAATGAGGTTTTGGTTCAGCTCAACTGCACATTGCAGAAAAAAAAGAGCTGTGGAAAAAGTGTTCTATCAAGACTATAATGGGGTCCGTGAGGTTTCCGCACGAAAAAGGCGGAGAGAAAAGTTCTGCTTGCAGGACTTTTCTCTCCACATATTTCATACGGATAGAAGAACAGAATGGCCCAAACGCAGATGTGAACCGGGCTTCATAGTATTGGACAGAGATGAGCTCCCTCCATCTGTCTATGTCTGCTTTCACCCCAATGGGATCAAACATGACAGAATAAAATGTTGGTCATATTGTTTACATAAGTGTCATTGGGAACGGACACCGATGGAGGGGGCTCTGGCTGTGTCCATTTACTTTGCTGCAGTTAATGTTGGCTGTTGTCCTCCTATAATGGTAGTGTGAACGTCCCCTTAAGGTGTTTACATGCTGAATTAATGGGAGGTGGTAAAAAAATGCAGCCAAAAACAATTAAAAACTTGAAAAACGGGCTGAATTATTTGTTGTAACTTTCAGCCAGCAATATATGTCAATGTGAACATAGCCTTAGTGTTTATTTACATGAATATGCCCTTAGGTTATATTCACTTGATTTTAGAGAATTACAGCGGATAAAACTGTCTTTTTTTATAGCAGGTTTTGCATCATTTTGTGACTTGTTTTCATGGATTCCGTCTACTGAAGGATCTGTGAGAATGGATAAAGGCAGGACACGTTGTGTTGTTAGACGGTTTGTTAAAGCAGGCGTGACTAGACAGATTTATTAACCCATCTATGCCGGAAAAACCGCAGGTAGTGTAAATGTGGCGAAACATGGGTCATCCCTTGTTCGCCACTTTTTGCCAAAGTGGGCAGGGACGCTTCACCATATTTATTATGACTTCTGGCGTATAACTTCAGAAGACATTAGTTATACGCCAGATCCTGACCGCCATACATTTCCATTCTGGCACATTCTGGTATGAGACTCACTTATTAGAAGACTGGAGCCTCTTAATAATTCAGACAGGTATAGCGCCATTTAGGCATACGTAACGCCAGTCTTAATAAATTCCCTCCATTGAAACCTATACGCTCTACATACTACTGTATGACAACTGTTGCAAAAACGTCCGTCACACGACTTCCATGTGAATATAGCCTTTTAGGGAGCCTTCACATGGAGTAAACACGTGTGTATTTTTGCAAAATACACGTGTATAAATGAGACTCCAATTGACTTCAATGATATTTTTTACACGTGTAAAAATACACCTGTAAAAATACGCCTGTAAAATGTCATTGAACTCAATGGTTGTCTTTTTACACGTGTATTTTGCAAAAATACACGCGCGTTTACTTCGTGTGAAGGCTCCCTTAATAAGGGCCCCTTCACACGGAGTTTACGCTCTGTGTATTCTGTACATTTTACACGTGTAAAAATACATGTGTAAAATGTAGTTAGCCACTGAGTTCAATGGCATGTTCCTATAACGTGAGCAAAAAGACGCGCTTTATACAAAAAAGTCCTTGAACTCAATGGCTAACTACATTTTACACATGTATTTTTTACACGTGTATAATGTACAGAATACACAGCGCGTAGACAGAATACACGGAGCGTAAACTCCATGTGAAGGGGCCCTTTTTTAGAGATATTTATCACAAACCGTGCGCCATGTGGCCACAACCCTGTGATATGTATAAAACACCTGATCCTCTGCCTCCACCTACTAAACACTCATAATAAATCTGACAAACAGTGCCCAAAATCTCCTTTATTAACATCTTTTAGTTCCTCAACATCTCCAAATCGTTCTAAAAACAACCTGCTGCGCTTTATGTTTTGAACTACAAGTCCCATGATGCCCGCGCACCTTAATGTTCGCAAGTGGCTCATGGGACTTGTAGTCCGGGAACAGCTGAGCGCTCAGTTTACGTCACACCATATTGTGTAGTTCGCTCTCCACGAACCTTTTCACCGTGGCGGAGGGATACGTGCGCCCAGTTTTAATAAGCGATTTGCTTGGATATTAAAAGTATCGCTCAATACGACTGGTGGTCGGGATCTAGGGTCGGCCAGTGAAGGGCCGGCTGGGTCGAGGGTTTGAAGGAGAGGCTGCGGTGTTGGGTGGGACTATTTTATATCGGAGGGGTCTTTACGCGGAGGCGGCTGAAGGTCCCGAGTGACGTGACGGAAGAGGCGGAGTTAGCGGCAGAGTGCGCTGATGAGAGGAGGCCGCACGGAGGCTCGGAGGACGTACACACAGCCCGGCTCCTGACCTGAGCCGGCATGGCACTCCAGCCTGTGCCCAGCTGCTCCACGCAGCCTGCCGAGTCAGGTAACCGCCTCACCCCTGCCCCCCGGGGCTGGCAGCCTGCAGGAGACCCCCTGGCCAGGGGCAGCTCTTGTACTTTATAGCTGTCCCAGCTGCTGCTGCTGTCACTTACGCTGTCACCTCCACAGACAGTCCTGCAGGAACTTGTCAGCCCTCACGGGGTCCACGTCCCGCCGACACAACATTGCACAAAAACTAGATAAATTGCGCCATTTTCTTCTCCGTGATTCTGGTATTTTTTTTTTTTTCAACCCTTTTTTGGGGACTTTTTTTTTTTTTTTACCCCCCCCCCTGCAGCCTAAATAGCGATTTAATATTATTTTACGGGACAGTATTATTATGGGGCAATCAATTTTATGTAGTTTTTTTTATATTTAAATTTGTCACCACTTTTTCACAATAAAGAATTTAAAAAAAAAAAGTTTTTATGTTGCTCTATTCTAACAGCCTTAGCGTCTGTTCACACAGTTATTTCTACGTAGATTTGGAACGGTTTTCATGTGGGAAATAGGTAATGTTCTTGTGGAAAGTTCCTTCGAGAAATATTCCTTGGCCCTAAAGGGGTTGTCCTGGGACTTAAACTTACTTTGTTGTGTCTGGCGGATTCTTTTTCCGGGGGAGGGGGGGATCAAGTAATCATAACCTTCCCAATCCCTGGGTCACTCTGCCCTAAGTTTAAGTCCTCGGACGGCCCCTTTCAGTGACGATCTGCACCCTCTATTCATAGGTGTATTTTTTGTTAATATAAAAACTGTCCCTCAGACGTGTCAATTATTGGCACAGATTCTGCGCCACTGTTCTCCCATGCAACTGAATGGGAGAAATCTTGTCAATAATCTCTGACACCTAAAAAACAAACAAAAAACCCCCAAAAGCATTTATTTGCTTTTTTACAACATTAACCGTGCGGGATAATGGGGTCGGTAATGCCCATATTGTGTGTACTTTACCCCCTCGTGCAGGGTAAGTGACCAGGATCCTGTTCCCTCCAGTCTCTACCATATCAGCAGGGTGTAATACACAGCTGGCACCCACTGCCAATGGTATAAGGGTAGCCCCTGAGCTCTCGCCATGACCGCGCCATATGTGTGGTGTACAGCCCAGACCCCTCTGCTGTATTGTATGTACTAAAGAGTTAAAAGAGGGCCGACCTATACTCTTAGTGGGGTGTCCATGAGTGCCCCATGTCAGCGTGGTGGTGTTGCACATGTGCGGTCACCCTTCCTTTCAGTTCTATTAGAGTGATGGAGATCTTATAGAATTGAATGGAATGACTGCAGCTTTGCTTGGACTTGTAGTCCGCCATCACCATTGATCATCAGGCTGCTGTTTTTCTTCTTGCTCAGCTTACTGTGCATGCTGGGAGTTGTGGTTTCCACGTAGTTGCAGGTGATTAACCACTGGTGTCATGTCATCATCGTAACCCTCTCCTCCCCCACACACCCCAACAACTTTCTAAAAAGTTCTGAAACTTATTGTATTACTTTTGTCTTCTTATTGTAACTCATGACTGATTCACCACTGACGGCAGATAGATGTCGGATTGGGCAGGTTGCATTTCACCATGCCTGATCCTTTATGTGACAACAGCTTATTCCTCTTTCCCAGTCCTGGGCACTTGCATGCTGGGCTGAGTCCAGTGTACATATGTATGGAGGAGTCAGAAGGAATAGCCCCAGGATAATCACTTTAAACTTCTGTATCTTATTTCTTTGTGTTGTGTTGCACAGCGAGGAGTTGGATGATGGGAGTGCCCACGGTCAGTGACACCCCGAGTTCTCATGTGTTTGGGGGTTGTCAGCTGCAGGAGGTGTAATTGTTTTTGTGGTTGTCACCATATGTTCAGTGTGACTTCCTCATCGTACAGGTCTGCACTGGTGCTGGGCGGTTGGCTGTATTAGGAGGAATGTAATATTGACACTGTGTATTCATGTGGGTGCCTGACCTCACAATAGCATTATGTAGAGTGACACCCCCCTCCTTTTTATTTATTTATTATACTTTTTCCTGGAGTGTCCCTTTAACCGTTCCTGTGCAGTGACCTCGCATTATACATGTGTCACTACTCTTTGTATGCAAATCTGGCGTGTTATAATCTCTGCCAAATTACCAACAATCCACTCAATATCACCAAAAATTACATTAAAAATATAGGCTTATTTTTTTAACAGCACAGTCCTCAGTGCTCAAACAGCACTGGATGCGTCCCTAATACTGCGAGAGAACTCTCCAGCGCCGCCTCCATCTTCTTCTGGAACGCCATCTCCCTGCGTCGTCTACCATCCTGGGTTTCAATCTTCTAGGCCGCGGGCAGAGTTGACTGCGCATAACCGGGCCACAAGAAAATGTCCGCTTACACATTAAACTGGTGTAAGCAGCCATTTTCTTGTGGCCTAGGCATGTGCAGTCGGTTTGGCCCGAGGCCTAGAATATTGAAACCCAGGATGGAAGAAGACACAGGGTAGAGGGCATTCCAGAAGAAGATGGAGGCGGGGCTGGAGAGTTCTCTTGCAGCATTGGGGACGTCCCCAGTGCTGCAAGAGAACTCATTTGCATACCAAAGAAAACCGGCAACCTGTGGCACCCCAGTTGTTGTTGAACTACAAATCCCAACATGCCTACTTGCTCTGATGGACGTGGACCTCCCACAAAAGTGAATGAAGCATGCTGGGAGTTTCACAGCAGTTGGAGTGCTGACTGTCGCTGACCCTGCATTAGTGGAGTCTCGAGAGGTCTTTATAATAGTCCTGTTCTGGTGACTCGAGGTTCACGCTAGTGTTGCCCAACTTGTTGTGGTCCAGTCGCAGACCACAGCTACACACGGAGGACTTTATCCTCCACTGATCTTCATGTGGACAATGGACTTGTTTATACAAGTGTCCGGGGGCAGAGACAGAGCTGCAGCCACTATGAGACAGGGAAGCGTCTTGCACTGATCATGTCTTTGCCCCAATCACTTGATTGTGGCTCTACCACGTGACTGACGAATGCGATGTCACCTTATAATTTTTGATTTTTTTTTCCCAGTACGTTGTACAGAATATTAGATGGTACCATTAGGAAGTGCAATTTGTTCTGCAAAAAGTAAGCTGTTGTGCAGCTTCTGTAAATGGAAAAATAAAAATTCTGGGGCAGAGAGTAAAAAACCAAAAAACTAAAAAAAAAAAAAAAAAGAGAAGATGAGTAATGGCTGTGGCAGGAGGTGGGTTTGGTCACTGTCACATTGGCGCTTGCATTCGGAGCCTTCGCTGTAGGTTCTGGTTAATGGTCCTGGATACAGAGCTGGAGTGAAGGCGCCAGATGGAGGGGGTTCTGTCTGTATATGATGTATGGCTCTAAACCAGGGCTCAGCAACCTTCGGCTCCAGCTGTTTTGAAACTACAACTCCCAACTTGCTACATTCAATTCCATGAGAGTTCCAAGAACAGCAGAGCAAGTATGCATGCTGGGAGTTGTAGTTTTACAGCAGCTGGAGTGCCGAAGGTTGCCTACCCCTGGTCTAAACCTACGACGGGTTGTACATAGCTGCATCTGGCACCCATCCTATACACAACATGGGGCTAGAAGTAGCACGCTCTGTCCCCTATATATTGCAACATATATTAGATCTGTCTGATCGTTGTGGTCTTCCTAAAATTTCTAGGAGGAATAACAGAGGAACAGCACATCCTAGAGGCAAAGATGGCCTAGTATTATTTAATGGGTGGTATAGTATATCTATGGGTCATATAGCCCATCTATCTGCAGGGCTGACTAGTACCCCTCACTGTTTCTCGCCTTTCACATGTTTCCAGGCTCTAATCTTTCCTTTCTCTTGCAGAGCTGTATTTCTTGATCGCTCGATTTCTTTCCAAGGGTCCCTGTGGTAAATCTGCACAGGTAAGTGCTGTGTGTTGGGTTATTTTGCCCACTTTATACATAGGACAGATCCGCACGATACCTTTCTTAAAGGGATTTTCCAGGCTTATTAGTCAATTTCCCTTTCCTTTAGCGTAGGTTTTTGGCGTTTGTCAGGTTGTGACGCCCCTTACCCCCGATTATCAGCTGTTTGAAGTAGCATCGACACTACGTGAGTGCTTCTTCCATGTCACGTTTATCTGTCACATGCCCTTTTTGCAGCTCAGTCCCATTCAAGGGGCTGAGCCGCAATACCAATCACAGCTGCTATAAAATGTACAAGTCTGTCCTTAGTTTTGTGTGAAGATGCCACAGCACTGTTTTGATTGTTATGGTCTTTTTCAACAACTGATCAGTGGGGTCCCGAGTGTCAGAATCTACCCGTCATCAGTTGATGATCTATCATATGGGTGGGTAGGTGGTCAACTGATAAGTCTGGAAAACCCTTTTAAAGGGGTTGTCCCATGAACACTTTGTCCACAAAATAAGATATAAATCTGATTGTGTGTGGGTTGCACCATTGGGGTTCTTACTGACCATAAGAACTGGGGTCCTGTGTCCTCCTGTTTTACATGGAGCCGTGGTCACGCATTGGGCATGTATGTTTTCTTGTAATTTATCAGTGTTTGCCATATTTATTTATTTTTTTCGAAGGCCTCAAACAGTGCCAACGTAAACACCCAGTGCACAAAAAAAGTGGGAGTGCCACTAAAAAAAACGTGCCCAGGATGCTGTCTGTCAAAAACGTACCCTTCACTCCCCAAAAGGGGGGGGGTCCCGACTAACCCTTCCCCACAAGGCCCAAAAGGCGCCGAGCGGAGTAGAGTACCAGTGGGCTAACAGCCGAAGCTGAAAGCCCGCTTCTGCCCTGTTGCCCTTGGGCTGCCACCACCTAGGGTACTACGGACTGACCCTTGTCCAGTTTCTCCTTGGGCTGCCACCACCTAGGATACTCCTGGACTCAGACGACCCAGGGAGGATCAACAAGAGACAGGAGGAAAGCCCATTACAGACTTCACCTCCAGACGACCGTCGGGGGCGTCCCAAAAGAGTACAGCATCCCTTCGTCGAACACAAAAAAGTGACAAAAGTGGACAAAAGAGGTGAAAAACATCTAAACAACGTGGTAAAGTGCCAGTCAAGGCCTAGTTTACTCGACGGATCTATAAAAATTCTCCCACTCTGGTAAACCAGGCATAGGGAGTGGGGTGCTCAAAAAGGTGTAAACTTGTGCCACGCAATGTGCCGAAAACCAGTGGATTTCCCACGCCCAGTGGTCTTAGGCACCCCGGGGTCCACTCTGCCCCCCAGGGCACAACACAAGAGGCCTTCGAGCGCTCCCCAGCCAAGATCCACTGGCACCGAAGCGCCAGGTGGTCCTGTTGCCAGCGTCAGCAGCGTTCTGTCGGTCCCCTACAGTGGCCGGAGCCAAAACCACTGGCGGAACCGATTACTGACTGCATCCCCCAGCAACATGCCCAAAGTGGTTTCTCCATTCTCATCTCCACAGGTTTCGGTCTACTCCTGCCAGGGTAGTTCCGGTCCACCCCAGCAGTTTCACGTACTTCCTGCTTATGATAAGAACAGATACTACACTTGATCTTAGCCAAATGGCCGAGAAGTATTTGCCATATTGCTGTACTCGACCTTTCTTCTCTTGGAGAGGTACCAGCCATGTGTGACCAATGCTTCTTAAATAAGGGGACATGACCCTGATGTCATGATGATTGGGGGGCCCAGTAGTCGGATCCTTAGCAATCGGCACTACCCGTAGATTAGGAGTTAGTGATGATTGTGTGACGACCCCTGAGGTCCTGCACACTGAGGTGACTACATACTGGGCTACCATTAGTGAAGGCATTCATACAACTCAGCTTTTCTGCAGTCCTGATTTGCATATTTTTGGAGCAGTGCTGGTATCGACTGTCTGGCCTCCTACCTCTAAACCTATAGGAAACAAATCTATGTCCGGACCCTGACGGACACTTGTGCAAGCCGTCACATTGGGGAGATCTGTAGTAAATCTGCCGCATCTTCCTGTGGCTTTTTGCAGACTTGTGTAGCTGCTGCTACTACCCCGATCCTCCTGTGCCCTCTTCCCCAGCAGTATGTGAGGCTGGGAGCTGTCGTTCCTCCCCCGTGTGTTAAAAATACCAGGCATGCAGGTTGTCACTTGGCTGTGACTTGTAATTGCTCCTGTGTGCCCCGTGTAATTATAGCGCCTGTCTGGTCTCCGATGGGTTCTGTCACCATTATTCACTAGCTAGGCTTTTTTTTTTTTTTTTTTCTTTTTTATATACATGGATTTGTATGATTAGATGGCCTTATATCAGTCTGGAAGTAAATCCCTACCCTAGTGGTTGGGGTATTCCAGGCCTAACCTTTGCTTCTTGTGGCCCTACATTAATAACTTGTCGTGTGTTTTGTCCGTACAGATGCTGATCCAGGAGCTGAATGAACACAATGTAAGTAGCGATCTTATCACATGAAGGGTTGTCAAGTGAGATAGGTTACCTCTGCTGCTTATGGTTCTAGTTATATAGTATATACACCTAGTTCTACACGCACAATACAAGTGCAACTGGGGTGGACTGAACAGTCTGGTGAAGTATTGGCAAGTGTTATGTCATATCTCTTGCATTAAAGGAGTACGCCAGCCAGAAGCAGCAGACAAATGACCAGAATGGGGGACCCTTGTTTCTGATTCCTCCCGCCTGTGAAGCCACGACTAGGACAATAGGGAATGTATTCTGACACTCCATTCTGTCTATTGGATTGGTGGAAGTGCAAACGCTCTATGCTAACCCATGATCTGGTGACTTGGAGGAGGATAGACAGGGTTCGTTCTTTTTGGTAGCCCCAACGTCGCAGATCTAGTATTTTTTTTTTTTTTTTTTTTTAAATGTAGATTGTGAGCCCCACATAGAGATCACAATGTACATTTTTTCCCTATCAGTATGTCTTTTTTGGAATATGGAATGGAAATCCATGCAAACACGGGGAGAACATACAAACTCCTTGCAGATGGTTTTATGCCCTTGGCGGGATTTGAACACCAGGACTCCAGCGCTGCAAGGCTGCAGTGCTAACCACTGAGCCACCGTGTGGCCCCGCAGATCTAGTATTTATCACCTGCCCATTGTACTGGTCAATGCTTCTTGCGGGAATATCCCATTCATACTTATTGGACATTAAAGGGATCCTATCATTAGAATCACATTTCTTTTTTTTCTCATTGACAGGTAGGAATAGCCTTAAGAAAATTCTTCTCCTACCTTTAGATGTCTTCTCCACGCCGCCGTTCATTTGAAATCCGGGTTTTCTACAGTATGCAAATGAGTTCCGCGGTGTCCCCAATGCTGCGAGAGAACCCTCCAGCGACGCCTCCATCTTCTTCAGGAACGGCCTCTCCCTGTGCCTTCTTCCGTCCTGGGTTTCATTCTCATAGGCCTCGGGCAGAGCCAACTGCGATGTCGGAGCCACAAGAAAATGGCCGCTTACACCAGCTGGCCCCGGCATGCGCAGTCAGCTTGACCCGAGGCCTAGAAGATTGAAACCCAGGATGGAAGAAGATGCAGGGAGAGGACATTCCAGAAGAAGATGAAGGCATCGCTGGGGACGCCCCCAGTGCTGCGAGAGAACTCATTTGCATACAGACAAAAACTGGGATTTCTACCGAACGGCAGTGCAGAAAAGACCTCTAAAGCTAGGAGAAGAATAGTCTTTCTTAAGGCTATTCCTATGTGTGAGAAAGAAAAAATGTGATTTCAATGATAGAATCCCTTTAAGAAAAGAAGGCTTGCAAAAACTTGTGTTGAATTGGTAGGTCCATTATTGCTGCAAATATTAACCTTTGCAGTGCTGAAAGCCTCAGAGGAGGGCCACAGGTCTAAACTACCATGTTCAGCAACGTTTTGCTGTCTCTGCTGAGGCAGAGAACACTACAGATAGAAGGCACTAGGTTTGGCAGTGTATTTGGGAAGCTACTTTAGGCTGGTGACCTTTCCTTTGACCTTTCCTTGCGTTCTTTATGACCCTAGTTGTGCACTGTGTCACCCATTACCCTTTACGAGTCCTTTAGGATTCTCTGTAAGGATTGGCAGTGGGAAATATGAGGAACAAAGTGGAGGAGATTTGGACAAATCTCGTCTATAAGCTGCAGAAATGGAAAAAATGTGCACAGTAGGGGGGTGAAATCTGCCGTCTGGATTGTTTCTGATTTTTTTGTCCTGTGTGGATGTAGAATCAGTCTCATCCGGGCAAATGGGCTTCAAATAGAAAAAAAAATTTCAAGTGATTCTAGATTTTATACAGATTCTTTTAGATTCTATACAACACATATATTAATTAACCTGAACAGTGGCCTTGCAAATTTTGGCGTCTCCTCGCAGAGGCCACAGGTCTCGCTCTGTTCCAGGTGCACATGCGGTGCGCTCTGGGCAAGGGAATAGACGGTGAGGTGCCGGGGAGCGGAGAGGTTAAGTATCATCTCTGAGGCTGTCCCTAGTTTGTAGGCCGCAGGTTTGCAGCCGATCCTGCTGGGCCGGCAGAACCCAAGAGAAGGCCGCAGAACGCAGCCTCAGGCCCTGCCTCAGACTATGTTCACATTTGTGTCCAAAGGATTTGCTGCCAATTTTTTCATGTTTGCGTCAGCGCTCTTGTCAAAATGGGCTCCGTAACAGAACCCAACTATAAGTCATTCAGGTCTGTTGGGCAACAGATCTGTCACTGTATACTGAATCCATGCCGATGTGAACAGAGACTTAGCACCTCAGAGCTACGGACCTAGCACCATGTCATTATCCTCACACATGTTTTTCCATTTTATTAGCTTCTTCCGAACAGATTGGATTGGCAAGGGAATGAACACACAAGAACCTACAATGAAATGGTAAGTACCGTATTTTACGGACTATAAGGCGCACTGGACTATAAGCCGCATTGCCCATGAGCGCCTTATAGTCCGTCTCGGTTCATATATAAGGCGCACCGGACTATAAACCGCAGTCCGGTGCGCATTATATCTTATTGAAAGCGGCGGCAGGCAGACTTTGCCAGCGGCCGCTTAACCCCCCGCGTGCCAGCCGCTTCTATTGGAAGCGCTCGGCAGGCAAGGAGGGGCTCTATCAGCAAAATCATGCTGATAGAGCCCAACCGTAAACGTTAGGTTAAACTACCCCCCCCCCCCTGTTTTAAAATAAAAGCCTGAAACAGAATGTCAAACTTACTGAGCGGTGTAGGGTGGGCGGGCATTCAGGCCTCCTCTTCCTCCGATGTTCCGTCCTCCTCCGGCGCTCGCAAGCTGATAATGGCCAGGGCACATGCGCAGTAGAAGCATTATGATATTGCGCATGCGCCCCGGCCATTATCAGCGAGCGCCGGAGGAGAAGGACGGAACATCGGAGGCAGAGGAGACCTGAATGCCCGCCCGCCCGCCCTGCACCGCTGGGTAAGTTTCACGTTCTGTTTCAGGCCGGCGTGACAGCAGGGCTGCCGGACACTTCCTATTCATTTCTATGGGAGCCGACATGCGAGCGCTCCCCATAGAAATGAATGGACTGCTTTTTTCCATTCATTTCTATAGGGAGCGCTCGCATGCCGGCTCCCATAGAAATGAATGGGAAGTGTCTGTCCATTCATTTCTATGGGGAGCGCTCGCATGCCTGCTCCCATAGAAATGAATAGGAAGTGTCCGGCAGCCCTGCTGTAACGCCGGTGTGTACGGCTGTGATACACGCCGGCGTTCGGTAGTGTGAATGCACCCTTACGGTGCCTTTTATGTATGTATGGAAGCGGCACGCAGTCTTTGCCGCCGCTTCCATCCATATATAAGCCGCACCGGACTATAAGCCGCACTTACGATTTCTGAGGAAATCGTAGAATTTTATGTGCGGCTTATAGTCCGGAAAATACGGTATATATGAAATATATACATTGTAGCCTAAATGTATATAGTAGTCCTGAACTAAAGTGCACCTTCATTTGTATGTGTGTATACCTGAATAGTACAAGTGAATAGATGTAATAGATCTTATTCAAGAAATCAGTTTTCTTCTCTACCTTTCAGGCTTTTACTTTCTCCTTATTAGTCTATGGGGGGGGGGAGGGGCAATAGAAAACACACTCAGTGTTATAAAAGCAATGGACAGTGCATGGAACAGAAGTTATAGATAAGAAGCTGATAATACACAAAATGAGGTAATAAACAACTACCCAGAGTTCTGCTCAGCCCCTCCCTGCTCCATAGAGTTGTATGTGTGAGACTGAATATGGAGGCTGCAAAGTAGTCCAATTGTAGATAAGAAGCAAGAGGTGCAGAGGGTGCCTGACAGGTGGGGGCCATATGAGGGGGTGGGGAGGTTGACGCGGGGTGCTGTGCTTACCAAGCACAGCGCCGGACATTGTATAGTGGCTTTATTTGGTATTACAGCACAGCCCTATTCCTTTGAATGGGACTGAGCTGCGGCACAGTCATATCGCCAATGGATGTGATGTCACTGAAAAGGAAGTGGATCTCCATGTCCGTCCTGGACAACCTCTTAAGTCTGATATTTGCCCCCAATGTCTTGATTTCAGTCTAGCAGTGGGTGAGGTGGCAGCAGAAACCATCTACAGCATAAAGTCACCTGTGGTGCAGGGGGCCGGGGCACATGTGCTGCTGAATTACCCTCACCCACAGGCTTACTGTGTATAGTGATATGGATGTATGGGCCCCAGTGTAGTACTAGGATTTATGACACCCCCTCCTTAGTGGATTCCAGCAGTCAGCTGTAAGCCTGTATTTCCCCAGTGCCTCTGACCTGTGTTATGTAATGTACATTGATCTCAGGTTTCTAGTGTATATGTATATCACGGAGCGAGTACACCCGCACTAGACCATGTGTTTTTAGTTTTCCTGTACTCAGCAGATTGTGCGCTCCTGGTCAGCTGTGGGCAGCGAATTGGAAGCTTAAATATTAAGGGGAGTGGGTTGTCAGAACATGATTTATTGGTTACTTTTTTTTTTTTAATATAGCGTATTTTTAATAAATCAATAATTAATTCTGAAATAATAGACACTGGCACTCACAATGACATTTCCTGTTCTGTAGGAATTGCTTCTCTCCAGACATCTCACTAGCCCGACAGTGTCCGTATAGAAGTGCCTCAAACAAATGGCCACCACATTACTGCTTCACAGGCCACGTTTCGTTGCATTCATGGGTCATGTGGCCTGTTTGCAGCTCAGTGAACACATCTGAACTACAAAACCAGGCACAGCCACTATAAAGTATACAGCCATGTTCCCCATCTCTACCTGCTGAGACCCATAACTTTTATTCTGTCTGCTGTTTCGGTGCTCATTGTTTGCGGGAGGAGTTGTATTTTTTTAATGACACCATTTTAGAGTACATATTTGGGCAAGTAGGGGTTAACTGACATTGACTGTAATGATGTCTCACACTGCAGTATAATTTCTTTTAGGTTTCCAGCAACAAATCGGTGACTCCCGACCACTTGCTGAGGATCTGTCAGGGTTTATCGTGCTTCGTGGACAGACAAGGGCCGGTTTACATCTCCAGACCCAGCTCTTTGCTTGGGATTGCGAACAAGCCACTATGCACAGAGAAAGGTAGTGGTATGTCAGCCGTGTGTACGCCAATTAATCTCACTGCTAGTACTGGGACATTAGGTTAATGCTACATGGGAACATGAATCCAAAAATGCAAGATTTGCGTGCCATTGGTTGTGTGTGAGTTGTAGTTGCATTGAGGTCTATCCTGGCATAGTTGCATGTAACTTGCACCCTGCAACCAAAAATCCAGCAGGTTTAAATCTTTTGCAGCTGTGGTTTTACCTTTGCATTGCATGTCTCAGTGCGACCGTAGCATTAACCTAGCACAGCGGCCTCTTCACGCTAAACCAAGCACAGCACCATTCACTGTATAGTGACTTTGCTCGGTTTTGCACCTTTTCCCCATTCACTTGAATGGTATTAGGCTGCGAAGAGGCCACCTGGCCTGTGAAGAAGAGCATCACTGCTGCATCAAGTCTGCAGGGGTCCCAGGGGTCAAACCCTGCTGATCTTCAACTTATTACCTATCCCAAAAGGATCTGTTTATAAGCCTTGGAAACCCGTTTAAGGCTAAGGCCCCACAGGCTGGAATCGCCGTGCTAAAGCACTGCAGGAGCAATCGTGGCGTGAACGCATTCTGGGTCTTCCCGCAGCGCTTTGAACTGAAAGTTCACTGAGTTTTCCTCCGCGGACTTTCTGTTACAATTATATCTACGGGAAAGCCGCCGGCGTTTCTGTAGCTATAATTGACATGCTGCGATTTTCAAAACCGTGACTGTTTTGGAAATCACAGCATGTCCGTGCTGCGTTTTTTTTTCCACAAAGTGGGTATGGGATTTGCATGAATCCCATCCATTTTGCAAGTACTGTAAAATGCCGCGGCCAAATTGTGGCGTTTACAGCCAGTGGGTCCCTGGCCTAAAGCAGTGTCTGGCAGTGTTACACCCTTCATCCAGGTTTCTGATCTCTGCGAGCCCCATTCAGGCCCAGTTCACATCTGCGTTCCCCTATCCTTATAAAATATCCAGAGAGAGAAAAGTCCTTCTGTATTTTTCATGCGGAAACCACACGGACCCCAATATAGTTTGTGGGTTTCCTTAGGTTAACCACATTTTTATGCGTATAGGTTTCCATTCAGGGGGTCCCCAAGCTGACAACCCGAACGCAGATGTGAATCGGGCCTCAGATGAGTTAAACAGATGGAAAAATTTTTGCACCAAATCTGCCATGTGAATATAACCTTACTTTGATGGGCCTGCATAGAGGGTCGGGTACTGTGGGTGACCTCTGTTATTTCAGACATTACTCGGTGCCAGGGCTGTAAGTAACTTATTTTCTCATATCTGTTGTATCTCTTCAGGTTACAGAAATGCCCAGTGGAACCACAAAACATTTGCCACTCTTCAGCGAGGGAGACCCCCAGAAGTGCCCGCTAATAGCCAGAAACCACCAAACATTGGTATGTTGTGTAGTTTCCCTCCCTCTCGCCCCCTCCACTTTGATTTTATTACAATTTATACTTTATTACTGGGTGTTTTTGTGCTTTGCAGTGAATGTTCACCATGGCAAACACTTAACCGGTGCTGTGCGTTTCAACTCTGCGTTTCCTGTCACCATGTACCAGCAGATCAAAATGCATAAGAGGATCCTCGGTCATCTGTCCTCTGTTTACTGCGTCGCTTTTGATCGCACTGGTCAAAGAATCTTCACTGTAAGTAGATGAGGGCTGGAGAAAAATGGCAGCGAGTCCTGATACAGAAACCTTATGCACCAGGGCTAGGAGGAGCCGCCTTATGGCTAGAATCTGGTTGATTGCAATCTTGATATTTTAACACCTCAAGGCTGGTGCCCCGCGAGGCCTGAACGCCGCGGTTTGGACGCGGCAGAAATGTCGCATAGTGGATTGGATTCTTACTAATCCTATGCACACCTTGCTGAAAAATATGTGCAGAGGACACACTGCAATTTCCAAAACTGTTGCTAGATCATCCTGGAAGTTCCCTTAGCAATCCCATGTAGTTAGGATAGGTCCTCAATACGACGTCAGTGAGGGTCTAATTCCTGGCACCCCCAGGATTTAAGTGGCCGCAGCACCTTGGAACAGCCAGAGCTATGTACACCTCATAGTATCCATGAACAGTACTGCAGCTCTCTCCCATTCACCCCTATATTTCTTTACAGTACTTATGTATTATGCTTATTAGGTTCTGCCTTTGACCGTGGCTTTTAAAGGGCTTGTCTGGCACCAAACCGAACTTTCATACACATTACCCATTCACAGGACACCCGGACTCTGCAGTCCTCAGGGGTTAGAAGCTGCAAGCGGACAGGGTGCAGCACTGCACTTATTCCAGTATTAGGAGTGGCACAGCAGCCCTATCCGTTGGATAGATCATCAGTATAATATGATTTTTTTGGCTGGACAACTCCTTTGCTAGACTTTAGTTCTTTGCAGGCCTGATTCACAGCTCTTCCTCAATCTAACCACTTAGATTCTGCAGTCACTGCTGACCACTGCATCTAAAGGGGTTTGTGTTCCTGACCATTAGAGTTGGTGTCAGCTTTATAATAGTGAGTTCTGTTTGCATACTGGGTTTCTTTTTCATGTGAACGTGACCTAATTGTTCATCACATGGCAGGTAGGGGTTAAAACTCTGTATATCAGCGGTCTGGTGCCTTCTATACTATAGTATATTGTTACTGACATGGCCCGGGTGCAGACCCTGACGATTGTTCCCAGCTTTGAGCCGTGTCACTGTCGGGTCAAAACCCGCCTGCCACGACCGTCGCGGCTTTCCCCTCCAGAGTTGGCTCAAATGAATGTGCCGACACCGGAGGTTGCTGCCGTCAGGTGGAAGCCGCGGCTTTCACCTGAAGAAGGGCAGCTTGCTTCTTTTTTCCGCTATCGACAAGATGCCAATAGCAGAAAAAAGAACACTAGTGGTCTCTATAGACCACCATTGTATGGAGGCGGATTTTGAGGCAAAATCTGCTGTCAAAACCACCTCCTTGCTCCCGTGTGAACTAGCCCTTACACCTACTATGTAGGATAAGCTGCTCCTATGTGAATAATGACCTTACGCTTTTCTCTGACGTCAGGGCTCAGACGACGCCTTGGTGAAGATTTGGTCGGCACTTGATGGACGGCTGCTAGCCACACTAAGGGGTCATTCTGCTGAGATCTCTGAACTTACTGTGAACTATGAGAATACCCTGATCGCTGCTGCCAGCTGTGTGAAGATCATCAGAGTGTGGTCTCTCCGAACCTGTGCCCCCATGGCTGTGCTACAGGGTCACTCCGGGGCTGTTACCTCATTACTTGTAAGTATCGCCATCTCTTCGCTAGGCGCCATATTCATGTGTCTTATCATAGATCTGCAGAGGTGCTGCTTCCCTTTGTAGAGATCCAGCCTGATGTTAGGAATATTTAAAGTAATTCTCCTTGAGGAATAGGATTCAAATAAACTTCTGCCTGCCTGTAGGTGGCACTAGAGAGTGTTTCCTTTTGGAATAGCTGACACGCATTATTCTCCTCATTGAGCAGATAATACTGGATTATAAGGTTTTGGGCTACATGATCAATTCTAGCGACCCCTACTGGGCTTTCTCTACAAAAACAGTTTAGACTTATGTTGGATGCTGTATTTATGGGGCTATACCTGTCCTAAAAGGAATGCTACTGTAAAATTGTGTGCCTCATATCAAATGGTAAAAAAATCTGCAGTATAAAATTAAATTCAGTCTACAGAAAGGTTGACAAGTGGGCTGTAGGAAACTGGAAGCATCAGCCTGTGTGATTAGGATCCAAGACTCCTAGCTTTTACAATACAGTGTGTATAAGTAATCTTCCCACTGTCTTCTAGTTCAGCCCACTGGTCCAAGGCTCTACCCGATACCTGGTGTCCACGGGAGGAGATGCCACAGTCTGCTTATGGCATTGGGATGTCGATACCTTGCAGTTCAAGTAGGTACCATCGCTTTTATACGTAAGCCACTTTAATGTTGTTCTTGGTTGTTTATTGGCATTTTCTTTTGTTTTCCTTTTAATCCAGTGATCGTCCACTGAAATTCATAGAAAAGTCCGGACCTGGAGCTCAGATGCTCTGCTCTGCATGTAGTGTTGGTAAGTCCAGATTGCAAGTATTTGCTTAAAGGGATCCTATCATTGGATTCTCTTTTTTTTTTTTTTTTCTTCTGACTAACCTGTAGGAATAGCCTTAAGAAAGGCTATTCTTCTCCTACCTTAAAATGTCGTCTCCATGCTGCCATTCGGTAGAAATCCTGGTTTTCTTCAGCATGCAAATGAGTTATCTCGCTGCACTGGGGGCGGGCCCCAATGCTGCGAGAGAACTCTTCAGCGACCCCTCCATCTTCTTCTGGAACGTCCTCTCCCTGTGTCTTCTTCCGTCCTGGGTTTCGGTCTTCTAGGCCTCGGGCAGAGCCAACTGCGCATGCCCGGGCCATGAGAAAATGGCCGCTTACACCAGCTTACTGTGTATACGGCCACAAGAAAATAGCTGCTTGCACAGCTTACTCTGTAAGCGGCCATTTTCTTGTGGCCCGGTTATGCGCAGTCCTAGTGGTTGGGCCCCCAGAGATCAGACCCTTATTCTTAAGGGGATAAGTGTTAGTGGGAAACTGCTTTCGTTGTGTCTAACTGTACGTGTTTGTACAGATAATAGTGTATGGAACCTCTCAGGTCCTTGATATCCCATGTGCTCGTCCAAGTGTGCATCTGATGTGGTGCCAGATTTGCAACAGAATGCACTGTGATCGCGTTTCGTTGTAAACTCAGCCCATATCAGATAAACACTTGGCTGTGTGCATTGGGTCTTATGCTGTCCTCTGAGAAGTAGCGGACACACTGATGTGTGCAATCTCATATCTTTGTGTTTGCGTTGTTTGCTGCCCAATGATATTCATGATATGTGGCCCCTCCATCTTTCAGCTGCTGTTTGACAAATTTCTCTGTGCACGTTAGGAGGCAGAAATCTGCCAGTCAGTGCCTGGAGGGTGAGGAAAGCGTATCAAAGATATCATTGCGCTCCTTGTGATGCAAAGATTGATCTGCAAGTTCTCCAAAAACCACTACACAAATAACGTAAGTGACAGACTGATGAAATTAGCAGATCTGTCACCTCCTCAGAGGGCAGCACGACTAGCCTGATAGGTTCCCTTTTATTCCTTATTTAGTGGATGACTTGTTTCTACCTAAAAAGGTGTAATCCATAACATTATTATATGAGTACTAGCATCTGCCCGCAACTTCATCCGCGTGTTGTTGTCGGCAATGCCCCGCATATATGTGTGCAATTGCTGGTGGTGATCATCTGCGTGGGCCCACGTCTCAGCACTGCTACATCTCTGCCGATGCGCAGCATACGCAGGTGTATTAAAGTCTCTGCATATGGGGGGATACTGTGCTGCGCTGCAGCTGTGCCCAAGCTCGGCTACATCTGGCAATTTGGAACTTTGCTACCGTTCCCTTCCTCTCCCTCACAGCAGAGGCAGAACAGCGTATGGCCCCACTGTACTCACCGAAACGGTACACCCGATACACTGCTCGCGCCCCCAAACCAAGGCTGCATGTTCGGTCCCCTCCCAAGCGAGCATGAGACGCAATGTTGTGCCGCTTGCAGTCTCGTCGATGGCTCCACCCACACAGTAATGCCGTCCAATCGGGGAACGGCTCAAGGACCTGGGATGACGTCATCTCAGGTCCTTTAGTCTAGCCCAAACTGCAATTTGTCATTAGCGGTCGTGAAGTCTGGGCATTTACGTGGATAGTAAGTAGCCTATATCTTAATCCGGGTGGCAATCTATGTGTGTGGCAGATTTCAGGCAAATCCGCTTGGCCGTTTTTGCGTGATTGAGGAACAAACATCCATTAATATTAGTAGGATATCTTAAGGGACCAAGGTCTCTAAAACTTGATCCCTATGCAGCGGTTTGTAAAGGGGTTGTCGCTCCATAGAATATAATGTGTGTTGTATAGCTCCTCAAAAAAACAAATGTTTGTTGCCATTTGCTATTAAAAAAACAAAAACAAAATATAATCTAAAATAAAAAAAAATAAAAATTTGCTTACATAGTATAGTGCCACCTGGTGTTCAGAGTTTATACCAATGTGCATATTCACCCTAATCCCTGGTGGACACAGACTCATTCACTCCCCTCAGCTGGGTCTCATGGGGATCCTCTATTGAATGCATCCATACCTGCACCCATCAATCTCCAGAAAAAGGGTTTGCCACCGCTTCCACTTGGAGAAGTGACTGTGCCTGTCCACACAATTTCCATTCACATCTATGGGACTCCTAGAGACAGCAGAGTCTGCATATCTGCCACATGCGAATATGTCCTAATTCTTCTACCTTCTCACTTTTGTAAACCACAGGTGGAATGTTCCTGGCAGTGGGCGGTAGTGACCACGCCATCCGGCTTTATTATTTTGGTAATGCAAACCCTGAGAAAGTATCGGAGCTCGATGATCATAGTGTGAGTACTTTGACGTTCTTTATATTTGCTATCAATGCCATAAAACTTTTAAAGGTATACTAAACGTAAGAAATGCTCAGCAGTGGTAACAATCCCCACCCTGCCTCCTCTATTCTCTTCCTGTTTTCAGATTGCATACTGAGAAATGTGAAAAGAATTCTCCATATGTATCTTTGGAGGTCAGACCCCTTTCCCATGACTCTGTCAACACTGCTCTGTCTGCAATAGGAAACAGGAACACTAAGCCCCGCCCCCTCTTGTCAGCTTGGAGTGACTCTTAGGCTGGTCTTACATGACCGTATTGAATGTACGGTCCGCAAGTTGCTGATTGGCAACATAGACTCCGCAGACGTCCCTGTCCTGCCGCACTCGCCCATAGAGTTCTATGGGCGAGTCCGTGCAATGCCGTAATTCACGGCCATTACGGACATGTTCTATAAATTGCGGACCACAGTTGTGGCCTGGCCACACCACAGATAAAATATCCGGTGGTGTAAGAGGCCGCATTGAATATAATGTGTCCGCAATTGAAAACCCTCAATTGTGGACCATTTGCGGACTTAAGACCAGCCTTAATAGATGCAGATTGTGAGGACGGGGGTCTTATGCCCCCTGTTTGAGTACAGCAGCAATCAGGCATGCATGCTACCCCTCCATTCACACTCTATGGGACTGCAAGATAAATGATTTTGGATGTAGTGGAGGGGTATGTGCTAGTCTGTCGTTCCATTTAAATGGGGAGGGGGCATGGGAATCACTTCAGCAATGGGACCCCAGCTGTCAGATATTTCCAAAGGACAGATAAGAGTTTTTTTTTTAGGAAAACCCTTTTGAGACCATAAAACTATTTATACAATTGTGATTCCTCTTATGGGGCTGATATGTCTCTGAAAGAGGTAACCAACAGGGCTTCATTCTGAGCAGCGTCCACGGTATATCTCAGCTGCTTATCTGTCTAGTCTTCTGACAACCCTGTTTTTCATTATAGGATATAGTGGACAGCATATTATTTTCCTACACCAGTGAAAGGTACGTGAAAACTTTTATATCTCCGAATCTGTGGTTTCTGCACATTTGTTACCGTGATGTTATGGCTGAAAACGGTATGATATGAAACGTAGCACAAGTCCTGCAGCACTTTTCCTTTCATTAATGGTGTAGGGGCTGCAAAATCACCAATTGTCGCAACATTTGGCAGTTAACCCGTTCGCGACATCCGCCGAACTAATACGGCGCATGCCAGGTGTTTAAAGGGGCTCTATCAGCAAAATCATGCTGATAGAGCCCCACATATGCGTGAATAGCCTTTAAAAAGGCTATTGAGGCACCGTAAAAGTTATTGAACTACTCTCCAGTTTTAAAATAAAACCCTAAAACAGAATGCGATAAACTTACCGAACGTGCACGCTGGGCGGGCATTGAGGGTGCGCCGTCTTCTTCATCCACGCCTCCTCTTCCTCCGATGTCCTCGGGTCCCGTCCTCCTCCGGCGCTCGCGAACTGACATTGCTTAAAAAAAAATGGCCTGGGCGCATTCGCAGTAGCATGCTTCTTCTACTACGGCTACTGCGCATGCGCTCAGGACATTTTTTTTAAGCAATGTCAGTTCGCGAGCACCGGAGGAGGACGGGACCCGAGGACATCACAGGAAGGGGAGGCGTGGATGAAGAAGACGGCGCACCCTGAATGCCCGACCACCGTGCACGTTCGGTAAGTTTATCACATTTTGTTTTAGGGTTTTATTTTAAAACTGGAGGGTAGTTCAACATAACTTTTACGGTGCCTGAATAGCCTTTTTAAAGGCTATTCACGCATATGTGGGGCTCATCAGCATGATTTTGCTGATAGAGCCCCTTTAACTATGACGGCCGCCCGGGAATTGGGTGGCCGCCATAGCCGTAGGGTGTCTACTGTTATATACAGTAGACACCCAGTGCTAATGTCCCTTGTCGTTACCTGCACCGATCAGGGACATTAACCCCTCTGGTGCCTCAGTCAAAGATGACCGAGGCACCATTTTCCTGGCCAGCGTCACATTGCTATGACAGCCGGGAACCTTGTGAAGGCTCAGCCTGTCATTCTATTGTAAGCTATGCTAGGTAGACTGCAATAGAAGTAATGGTATTTTGCATTGCATTAGTGATCAAGACCCCTAGGGGGTCTATCAAATGCAAAAAAGAAAAAGGTTTTAAAAAAAGTAAAAAATAAAATGAAAAAAATAAAAAAATAAAAATATACTTAATAGTTCAATGTCAAAAGCAGGTATCCTTCTCTTGCAGTATGGGGTGGTCAGTGTAGTGCTTGAAGCCAGGGCAATGGAATTGGAGTCTGGACCGATTTTGTCTGGAGTCAGTCGGGCGGTGGAAAAATATAAGTCTGAGCCAGTGGTTTAGCCTTCCAACTCTACAGCCCAGCGTGTAGTCTAATCTCCATAATAGCACCCTATAGGTGCTACATGCACTGGATCAATGATCCAAAATAGTGCATTGTGCACAAAATCTTGGTTGGTGATGGGGGGAAAAAATTAAGAATTTTTTTGTGTAACACTTAAATTAAGAAAGAATTTTCCTATAGGTTTGTAAGTGGCAGCAAAGATGGAACCGCACGAATATGGAGCTTAGAGGAGCAGGAGTGGAAAAGTATTGTACTTGACATGGATCTGGATCTAGACAACAGGTACGACGTACTCTCGTCTACACTTTTCTATACTGACAATATTGTATTTATGAATATAGCATATGGTTTTAATAAGAAAAAAAAAAAAAAAGTTTGTCTGATACTCTGCAGTTGGGGGCTCGACTGTGCCAGATCCCTTTCTTAAGATCTGGCACAGCCTTGGAGATGAACGGCTTGTGCACCTCATGTTCAGCTTTTTGTCATAGAGAGACCTCTGCAGCGACTCATGTCAGCACAGTTCTCTCTCCCTTCTGTGTGTATTGTGGCCCGGAAGGGATGCTGAACCTGATTTGATCATCGCACTTGGCTTCCTTGGAGTAAAGTAAGCCTAAGATGAGGACAGCCAGAGCAGGGCATCCAGACTGTAGTAGAAAATGGCTACATCCTTGGCAATGGTAACCCGTCCTGTAGGGTTTGTGAGACCCTTTAGGACATGGCCGTTTCTTTTTTGTACGAACACAGCCATATCTGTCTACAGGTTGTTGTTCTGCACCTCGCAGCATCACTGGTGCCAAGCGGTAATGCAGGACACAACCTGCAAGCAGGTGTGGCGCTGTTTGTAGAAGAAGGCAGCCATGTTTTCTTATCCTGTACAACTCTCTTAGGCCTGACTCAGATATAGTGCATAGTGGCGGAGATATGGATTGGACATTTTGGATTTCAACATACTCCATCCTTTTGTCCTTGAGTAAATAAACCGGCATCAGTGGTGTCTGGCAGTGACATCTCCAGTCATCCCGTTCTTAGCACAGAAGTGTGAAAAATTACTTGTATATATATTATTTTCTTCTCAGATCACTTGATGATGATGCGGATGCTGATAGTGTGTCATATCAGAAGTCCAAGGTTCTCATGATAGCCTGGGACACATCGGATAACTGTGTGGTGACTGCAAGCAGCACCCACCTACTGAAAGTGTGGGATTCACATACCGGGAAACTGCTGCATGTCCTGGCGGTGAGTAGAAGACTGAAAGGTGGCTGTAATAAGGATTGGGACCCTCTAACTGGGACACCAATGTAATGTATTTACACAGTGACTGCACCAGCAGAATAGTGAGCACAGCTCTGAAGTATAATACAGGATGTAACTCAGGATCAGTACAAGATAAGTAATGTATGTACACAGTGACTGTACCAGCAGCTCTGGAGTATAATACAGGATGTAACTCTGGATCAGTACGGGATAAGTAATGTAATGTATGTACACAGTGACAGTACCAGCAGAATAGTGAGTGCAGCTCTGGAGTATAATACAGGATGCAACTCAGGATCAGTACGGGATAAGTAATGTAATGTATGTACACAGTGATTGTACCAGCAGAATAGTGAGCGCAGCTGTGGAGTATAATACAGGATGTAACTCATGATCAGTAATGTATGTACATCTTCCCTTTGGAATGATGTTTCTCTGTACATATTGAGTATTGATTATTTTATATACATCTGGTTTGGCTGTCTATATGATCAGTCACATTCACTATATTTCTATTCACAGGGTCATGAGAATGACATCTATGTCTTGGAGCCTCACCCCTTTGACTCCAGAGTGATGTTGTCTGCAGGACATGATGGGAATATCTTCCTGTGGGATATTATCAGTGGCAGTAAAGTCATGCATTGCTTCAATTTGGTAAGCTACGTTTCCAGGTTAAGCTTATTTAGTTTTTTTTCTTTCCTAATAAACCCCCTTCAGCATCTTGTCCATTTAGCATTTCCCCCTCACCTAGTTATATTTTTAGTCATTATGGCTTTCTAACAATTTGCTGTTAAAGGGATTGTTCAGTTTTGGAGAAATGCTATTGTTTGTATAATAAAGTTATACCCTGGTCATGTGCACAGATTTTCTTTTACTTTGTTGTATCTCCTAGTGGTCTTTACTTGTCATTTGTCTTATTTTGATATGGAAAGTCATTGCAAACTGTATAATTTTTTTTTTATTTTATTTTTTTAAACTTTACCAAGATCGAAGGACAAGGCCATGGTGCCATACTGGACTGTAAGCTGTCAGCTGATGGTCAGCGTATGGCAGGGACAGACTCGCATGGATATCTACTGATTTTTGGCTTTGGAAACAACAAATCTTATGAGAAGGTAAGTGTGACCCTTCTAAAAGGGATTTGTTAGACTCGTCCGATATGGAGTTAGAAAATTTCAGCAAAATCTATAGTTTCTTTATTCTGAGTATTGACTCGTTCCTGACTTGCTTTTATATTTCAGATCCCAGATCAGATGTTTTTCCACACAGACTATCGACCTCTCATTGTTGATGGAAACCATTTTGTGCTGGATGAACAAACCCAGCAAGCTCCACACTTGATGCCGCCACCATTCTTGGTAGATGTTGACGGAAATCCACATCCCCCTAAATATCAGCGGCTGGTACCTGGGAGAGAGAACTGTGCGGACGAGCATCTGGTTCCTCAGCTAGGATATATGGAAACTGGTAAGAGCTGTGTTATCACTTCTAGCCATTGTACATTTAGCCACTTTACTAGTTTAATATAACTTTTATCCCCATTCATTCCTACGGGAGCGTGCTATTTGAAATGGCTGTTTAGAATAGTACTCGCTCATCTCTATATTTGATCCCTCTGGCGAAAAAGGACTTAAAGGGATTCTACCATTAAAAATCTTTTCTTCTGTGGCTAACACGTCGGAATAGCCTTTAGAAAGGCTATTCGTCTCTTACCTTTAGATGCGATCTCCGCTGCGCCGTTCCTTTAGTAATACTGTTTTTTACCGGTATGTAAATTAGTTCTCTGGCAGTGATGGGGGCGGGCCCCAACGCTGAAGATGCGATGAGGGCGTCCCCACCGCTGCCCGAGAACAGGATCCTGCGCCGCCTCTATCTTCTGCTGGATCCTCCCCTTCTTTCTTCGGCGGCTTCACCTCAGTCGGCTCTGACACTAGTAGAGCTAAATGCGCATGCGCGGCCATAGTTCCGAGGCTGCAATTGCGCGCATGCGCATTCGGCTCTACTAGTGTCAGAGCCGACAGAGGTGAAGCCGTCGAAGAAAGAAGGGGAGGATCCAGCAGAAGATAGAGGCGGCGCAGGATCCTGTTCTCGGGCAGCGGTGGGGACGCCCTCATTGCATCTTCAGCGCTGGGGCCTGCCCCCATCGCTGCCAGAGAACTAATTTACATACCAGTAAAAAAAAAAACGGTATTACTAAGGAACGGCACGGCGGAGATCACATCTAAAGGTAAGAGACGAATAGTCTTTCTAAAGGCTATTCCGACGTGTTAGCCACAGAAAAAAGATTTTTAATGGTAGAATCCCTTTACTAATTGACCTCACTACATTGTGTTTACTACCATGTGAATCTTCCCTATGTTTAGTTCTAGTGTAGGATAACACGTGGCACTGCAGAAGTCTGTGATCAGATGATCAATAAACAGAAAACCAAAAATTTACAGAAATATTTTGACACGGTTCATTTCCTGTCTTAATAGTTGATGGGGAAATAGTGGAACAAGTGGTCAGTCAGCAGACAAACTCTGACCAACAGAACCCAGATCCCAGTCTGCGCCAGGATCAGCGGCCAAATCCAGAGCAGGAAGCCGGCTCCAGCGCTCAGGCCGCCAATGCAGCCAGAAGAGGTAGCGCATGTGTGATGGGGCCATGTGCTGGGGGCAGCTTTTTAACCCATTCTAGTTGGTCTAAGACTTACTATATAAGCTAAGATCCTCTTCACATGTCTTTATTTTAGATCTTGCCTCCCCTCCTAATATTGGCCTGAGACGCAGCGGTCAAGTAGAAGGTGTCCGCCAGATGCATAATAATGCACCTCGTAGTCAGATCGCCACAGAGAGGGATTTACTGGCTTGGAGGAAGAGAGTTGTTGTGCCGGAAATACCGAGCGTCATTTACAGGTCTGAATTTTATCTTTGTATAAAGATGGTGGTGGTCTTCTTTATTTTGGTTTTAATCTGTTTAATCCCTTAAAAACCTTTTTGTTTAGTCCTTAAAGACAGGTGTTTTAATAAATCCATCTGTACCTATGTAGAACTGCGCTGGTGCCGGGAGTACAGTGGCAGGAGGAGTATAAAGCTTATAACTTTTATTGTGGGCATGTATTGCTTTATAACATGGGTGCACAAAGGTTTGTGGGGCAGCTTCGTATCCCAAATAGCCTTACAGGTTCCCTTTAAATACTTAGAAATTTTTTTCCATCCTCTCAAAGGAAGAACTATAAGGTTACATTTATTTTTTCCTGTTAATGTAGCTGTATAAGCAGATCAAGTTGTGTTTTTAGTGGCACCATTTGGGTTTGGGTCTATCATTCGAATCCTTTTTTTCCAGGACTACCATGTAGGAATAGCCTTAAGAAAGGCTATTCTTCCCCTACCTTTAAAATACTTCTCCGCGCCACTGTTTGTAATATTCTTGGTTTTCTCCATGTGCAAATGAGTCTCCAGACGGCATAGGCCAGTGGTCCCCTGTGCTCGAACAGCACAGGGAGCATCCGCTGTGCTGCCCGAAGATTCTCCAACACCATTCTTCTGCAGCCACGCACGTCCTCCTGTGTCATCTTTCACATAAGAGATGCTGGTACAGAAGATACTGAGCATGCTCTGTAGAACTACATGAGCGTACTGCGCATGTATAGTATACTCACGTAGCGGCCACAGAAAAATGGCCGACAAGCCATGCGCCGACTGCGCATGTCCTGTCGGCCATCTTTATGTAGTCACCACACGAGTGAAGACAGTCTGGCTGGAAAAATACGCAAGACAACGCACGCGGCTGTAGAAGGGCATTGCTGGAGACTCTTCAGGCAGCACTGTTTTAACGTAAGGGGAACACCCCCTGTGCTGTCTGGAGACTCATTTGCATATGGAAACAACTGGAAATATCACCGGACTGGCGGCGCGGAGAAGACTTCTAAAGGTAGGGGAAGAATAGCCTGCTTTCAGGCTGTTCCGACGTGGTAGCACTGAAAAACGGGATTGTAATGATAGAATCCTTTTAAGATCACTATGATGAAAATGTACATCACATTGCACTGTCAAAGGGGTGTAGTTGAAAACAAAATGCATTTGCACCACTTTATTAAGAGTGCAAATGACATGTTGCTTGTATTCTGTGGGTTGTTACAATTATGCTGATACCAAATTTATATAGTGTTTTTTGTTTTTTTCTGTTTTAAAGGAGTTTTCATGAAAAGTTAAAATATGCGCCTTTTGTAAAGCAGGTTTTGGAAATTTGATGAATTGCTGCTAAAAACTTGTATAAAATTGTTACGGTCCATCAGTTGTTAGAAGTCACATCCGTGTGCTGTCATGGAGGTGTCATGGTTTTATTTTTCTCCCATCTCTTACAGGAAGGAGGAAGATCATAGAATTGCAATAGGGGAACAGGAAAAGTTGTTTTTTATGAATCAGAAACTGCGGGGTCAAGATGTAAGTGTTTTTTCTTATACTAAACCATTTGCTGTGACTGCATCATTTGCGGGGAGCTTAAATGGGTTTCCATGACCATATTAATGACCTGTCCTTAAAGGGGTTGTGTCTTGGGGCCCAAACGTTGTCTTCCCTGTGATCAGGAGAACGGAGTATCAAAGGCTTCCTTCTTAATGGAGCATCAGTGTGCTTTCGTGATCTGGGCTCCATTCACTTATATGGGACTGTCGGGATTGTAAACACCTGCACTGGCATTGACCCAGTGTATGTGGCGGTGCACCAAGCTCCAGAGCGCCCTCCTAGTGGTGGCTGCAGGTACGGGGTTTGAGATCTGTATCAGAAAAATGAGGCTCCAACCCCTAAAAAGATAAACTATTAGTTTTTGTTCCCTTAATATTCTGAAAGCCTCTGACTTTTCTTAATGAGTGAATTTCTTATTCCTTAGGATAACTTTTGGGCCAGTAATCCAAAACTGCGGAAGGAGATATCTCGTATACAACAGTTTCGCCGTGAAGTGAAGGAATTTCTTGAGATCTCATGTGAGGAAGGTGAAGAAACCAGGTCTTCTGGGGAAGAGGAAGAGGCAAGTGGTCACTGTTTTAATAGGGTATAATGGATGTCTGTCTTGTGGCATTTGAGATCTCCGACACCCTAGTAGGAGCTTAAAGCGATAGTCCTATCTCAATGGTTATGGCATATCCATATATGATATATGTAAGTCCTTCCCTCCCCGCCTTGTTTTATACTCAGCCACTTCTTTATATAATCTGAATTTTTTTTCTTGTGCAATACCAGGCACAACCATTACACTATATAAGGCGCTGTGCCTGGTAGTCTATGAAGAGGATGTATTGCTCTGCCCAAATCATCCTTCTTAGCCCTCTGACTATTGGGAGTGCTGGATGTTGAACCCTCACTGACCTGATATTGATGACTTAATTCTTGGAAAACCTCTTTAGATGTATAATTCTGTTCTATCTTGTTGCAGATGGATGCAGATGCAAATCAAACTGAGAATTCAATGGAGTCCGCTTCTGAAGATGAAGACGACTGGAGGAACACAAGGTAAAACCACAAGGATTTCTATTAACGTGCTTTCAAGTCTAGAGACCCAAGTCTGACCTGTGCAGCTGTGGCGGAACTAGGAATGGCAGGGCCTCGTGGTTAACTTTTGCCCCCTCCCTGACCGACCCCGAAGACCTCGACTGACGAACGCCCCGCACCGCATTCCTGAGTGCTCTTATGCCCCATAGTAGCCCTTGCACACAGTATTATGCCCCATAGTGTCCCCTTCACCCAGTATTATGCCCACTGTGGACACTAAGTAAACATTTTATTTATTTATTATTTTTTTTAATGTGTTTACTTCTCCCGGACCTCCGATCATTATACTCGGGGGCCTGAAAACACCCCCGAGTATAATAATAGTGTGTAGGGCCTGCGGCGTCACTTGCTGATCCCGGCGACTGCCAGGATCGATAAGTAAATAGGGCCCATTACCAGCTGGAGTAACGCCTGTTAAGAAAACAAAAAACGCAGCGGTAGCGGCTGTTATCGGGCCCATAATGTCTTGAGCCCTGTGGCTACCCCAGTAGTTACGCCCCTGCTGTGCTGTGTTATGGGCTCTGTACACGTCATGTGATCCTGATTCCTGTTAACAACTCCCATATACAAGAAGGGGGAGCGTGCAGGGGGTTGTAGTTTGTACAATAGCTGAAGGTTGCTGACCCCTGCACTAGATTTCTTCACACCTATTACAGTTCACCTTATATAAAACTACAAAAATGTCATCTTATTTTTCTTCGGATTGTAGTGATGTCTCCAGTGAGTATTCAGATTGGACAACAGACGCTGGAATTAACCTCCAACCGCCGAGCCGTAACTCCACACGACGCAAGGTTAAGAAGTTGGCAAGCAGCTCTGAGGAGGAGAGTTCAGCAAGTGAGAGATCCACAGAAGAGAAGTCTACCCCGAAGAAGGAGAAACCGAAGAAAAGTACTAAGGAAACTAAGGTACATTGGAAGATGGGACTGAATCCCTTCAAGATATTTGATGTGGTGATTGTACATTACACGGTGTATATTCTTTATGTAGACAGCAGAGTTACCGGCGAGAGCTCCCCTGAACAGAGAGATCTCAAACGACTGTCGTCCATCCAATTGGATCACAGACACGACCCCTCGGCGGTCCCCTTTTGTCCCACAGATGGGAGATGAGGTGAGTGTTTATGTTTTGGCACAAGTATGGCGGCTAGAATTGTTGTAAAAGTGCATGGCCGTGGTGCTTATTGGTAGGACACCGACACGATCTGCAGTGTCTTTTTCTGTATCCCCTTTTTTTCTTTAACCCCCTAAGCATGCAGCCTAGTTTGTGTCTTAAAGGGGTTGTGCAGGATAGAAAACATGGCTGCCTTCTTCTCAGGAATCGACCTCATGTCTGTTGGTCCTATGGCAATGCTACAGCTCAGACCCATTAAAATAAATGAAACTAATCTATGGCCATGTGTCACTTCCTGGGAGATAGAAATCAGATATGTCTTCTAATCCTACTTGACCCCTTTAAAGGGTTCTCCAAGGAGTCGATGACACTTACTTGTAGGGTTTTGTATGCAGCGAACTCTGGTTTTGGGCTGTCTCTGACTCCAGGTTACATGATCAGAGCAGCACCTGGCCCTCACCTTGCTCTGCATTTTCCCTCCTCTTCCATTGTTCACTGGTAGTTGGCCTCAGTGGTCATGTGTGGTGAAGACCTGATACAAGGTGCTGCAAGAGGTGGTATGACAGGTTTCAGGTGGAGCCACTTCCCTTAGTCTAACAGGTCAGATGTCCAGGGTCTGATCTCTGAGCTCAGCCTCTTGTAGCAGTGTGGGCTGTATACTAGAACTTAACATGTGCTGAGTCGGTGCGGGCACAACCCCTCATCTTAGTGCTTGGCAATAGACACATGGTGTTGTCGCTGTAAGTATTTCAGCCTTAGTCAATATTCTACATTGGACACCATTCAGACACCCCAGTCTACAAAGTAGTTGTCAAACCCACTTTTATGGCTATATTATTGATCATATGAAAACCCTGTAAGGTTGAGGTTGCACATTGCAGGATGGCTGTGGCTTAAATGGTTATTTCTTCTCTATACTGTGATATTTGGTTCCCTCTGATTCCTGGTTTCTGTGTCCATAGGTCGTCTACTTTCGACAAGGTCATGAAGCCTATATTAACGCTGTCCAGAGAAGTAACCTCGGTATCGGTAACACATTGAAGGAACCGTGGAGGAAATGCATGCTTCGGGTAACACCTCTTCTCTACTCTTGTCTGCTTCATTTAGGGGAGGGGGGGGTCATAGAGCTGACCCAGACCTTGCATTCACACATCTGTATTTAGAGACTTTCCCAGCCCTCATTTTGGAGAGATTAACGTGTTATGTTTTTGACTAGGACCAGGAATTGGTGAAAATTGTTGGGATCCGATATGAAATTGGACCTCCCACTTTGTGCTGTCTTAAACTTGCCTTGATAGACCATGTTAGTGGAAAGATCACGGAGCAATCCTTCTCTCTCAAGTATGTTCTTTGTTTCATGTGTCTATACTATTATCTAGAGGTTCTGCTGTCTGCAAAGTATGTGCACGTGTGTATTATGGGGCAGGTCCAGGCAGGATTGCTGGGTCCTCCTAATATGTCTATGGCCAGCGCTGGGCATAGATTCGAGGGTGGCTGAGCCTCAGAGACCCCTACCTATCCTGAGAATGTTAGCCCTGTATCCTCTTTGCTGTCATTCCCTGTGTGGCAAAGAGCATTCTGTGCAGGAAACCCTTAACAGGGGATGCAATGCTACGGCACTGACATGGAACCCCACCAACTGCAAAGCAGTGATAATACGCCATCACTTTACAAGATGAACCGTTCGAAGTTCCATATGCTGCTGTGAAGGGAAGAATGGGGAAGGGGATGCAGACGTAAGTTAGTGTTGTGGACCTTTCATTATTAGGGGCTTTTGTGGTTTGACCTCCGCCAGTCATATATCCTAGTCCTAATAGGCATACCATCCCATTACTAGATGGGACTACCCCTTTAGCCCCATTTATTGACCATGCACCTGGAAGACTTAGGGTAAGTTCACACAGGGTTTTTTGGTCATGATTTTGAGGCCGTATCCGCCTCAAAATCCTGACCAAAAAGACGGCTCCCATTGAAATCAATGGGAGCCGGTCCGTTCTTTTTTCCAGGAGCCATTTGTTCTGGCTCCCGGAAAAAAGAAGCGAGATGCTCATTCTTTCAGGCGGATTCGCCTCGCGACATCTGCCTGAAGACACTCCCTCCTGACTAGGCCCATTCATTTGGGCCTAATCCGAAGCGGAGTGCGTGGTTGGATGTTGGTGCACTGCATCGGCATCCAGTCGCAGTTACCCGTATTTTGGACCGAAACCTGAGGCGGCCTCTGCCTCAGATTCCGGTCCAAAAAGCCCCGTGTGAACTTCACCACCCTCATTAATGTTAGGAAATCCCATTGTAGGCTAGGGTCACAAATTTATACTATTAACCTTGGCATTGTCCAATTACTGAGTCCCCCCAGTGATCAGGAGGACGGGGACACCAGTGCACTTGTCCACTCACTGCTATGGAGATGCCAAAGCTGTAATCTCTGTCTGCACCCAAAACCCCATAGACATGAATGGAGCCCTGGTTCAACAAGTGCACTGGTGCTCCATTCACAAGGAATCTTTATGGAGACTTTCAGGCCCCCATTTTCCCGTACCTGACCCCTTATTGCAGTGAGTAGAGTACAGACCCCTCTCCCGCTGCCGGTGTATTCACTAGTCATGTCATCAGTCACAGGAAAGGCTTTGTCACCAGCTCAGAATCAGTTCTGCAAGTGACAATGGAGTCACTGTCACCCTAAAATCATTCTAAGGAAATCTGACTTAGATATATGATAAAACATTTGGGAATTTCATATACTTTGCTTTATAGAATATAAGGGTAAGTTATATTTACTAAAACGTAATGGTGATAAAATGCAGATATTTGGTAGTGTGTCTCAGATGTTTGTTTTTGTCTTTAGGTATCATGACATGCCAGATGTGATAGACTTTCTGGTCTTGAGACAGTTCTATGACCATGCGAGACACACAAATTGGCTGGAGGGTACGTTTGCATGTAGTGTTCCCTTTTCTCAAGGTGCAATTTTTTTTTTTTTTTGGTACTTGATTTGTGGGGGGAAAATTGTATGGAGAGCATGGGCATTATTGATTGAAGAATGAATGGGGTTGGTTCTGGCACAGCCTTGTATACTATCGCAAACAGAAAAGGGGGGGAGGCTCCTGCTGCAGCCAGATGTGGAATCGGGGACATGGCCAATCTCTTGAGACACGGACAGAAGATTCACTTTAAATATATAACTAATGTATTAGCGATCAATGCAGTGTCTCAATGTCCTTTTCCATTTAGGTCATCGGTTTCGGTCTATCATAGACGATGCGTGGTGGTTCGGGACGGTTGTCGGCCAGGAGCCTTATCAAGCCGATTATCCGGACAGTCTGTTCCAGTGCTACACAGTGAAGTAAGACCTGTCATTCCTCTCCTATAACTCTCCAGTACATCATAGACGTCTCCTACATCCCCTGACCTGCTTTGCTCTGCTTTTTACAGGTGGGATAATGGAGAGATTGAGAAACTAAGTCCCTGGGACATGGATGTCATTCCTGACCATAGTACGTCCATTTTGTACACTATTGCACATGACACCATTTGATGGTTTTTATTACACTTCCTCTATTTTGTCACTGTATCATGGAAGTTGAGGAGTCTCTCTAATATTTTGCAGCCCATTAGTAAAAACCTTTGCCATTTTCCATCGCTTGTGTGTTTTTCCCGTTAGTCCTTCCGCCTGAAGAGCTGGGAACCAGCATCTCCATCACCGATGACGAGCGCGACACGTTGTTATATTACCCCCAGGATGGAGAATGGGGAAAAGGGAACCAAGACAGTGAATGTGAGCGAATTATCTGCGGGATCGATCAGCTCCTCAATCTAGGTGAGATGCAAAATGGAAGTTTGTGGGACATTAGGTCCTGTGCATATCAGTTTTTGGATTGTTCCTCTTAACCTTTGAATGACTGGTAAGAACTAAAAAACAAAACAAAAAAAAACCCTGTCTAAATTGGTGACTAAACTAGCATAATATCGTAAAATTGGGTCATTTATATTATTGGGGGTTTCCAGTCTACCTATCCTTAGGTGTCAGCGTCTTTGCTACCGTATTTTCCGGACTATAAGGCACACATAAAAACCTACGATTTCCTCAGAAATCGTAAGTGCGGCTTATAGTCCGGTGCGCCTTATATATGGATGGAAGCGGCGGCAAAGTCTGCGTGCCGCTTCCATACATAAAAGGCACCGTAAGGGTGCATTCACACTACCGAACGCCGGCGTGTATCACAGCCGTACACGCCGGCGTTACAGCAGGGCTGCCGGACACTTCCTATTCATTTCTATGGGAGCCGGCATGCGAGCGCTCCCCATAGAAATGAATGGACAGACACTTCCCATTCATTTCTATGGGAGCCGGCATGCAAGTGCTCCCCATAGAAATGAATGGAAAAAAGCAGTCCATTCATTTCTATGGGGAGCGCTCGCATGCCGGCTCCCATAGAAATGAATGGGAAGTGTCTGGCAGCCCTGCTGTCACGCCGGCCTGAAACAGAACGTGAAACTTACCAAGCGGTGCAGGGCGGGCATTCAGGCCTCCTCTTCCTCCGATGTCCTGACCACTTCCTCCGGCGCTCGCGAACTAATGGCCTGGGCACATGCGCAATATCATAATGCTTCTACGGCTACTGCGCATGCGCCCAGGCCATTCTCAGCGAGCGGCGGAGGAGGAGGACGGAACATCGGAGGAAGAGGAGGCCTGAATGCCCGCCCACCCTGCACCGCTCGGTAAGTTTCACATTCTGTTTCAGGCTTTTATTTTAAAACGGGGAGGGGGGGGGGGGGGGGGAGGAGCGCTTCCAATAGAAGCGGCTGGCACGTGGGGGGGTTAAGCGGCCGCTGGCAAAGTCTGCCTGCCGCCGCTTTCAATAACATATAATGCGCACCGGACTGCGGCTTATAGTCCGGTGCGCCTTATATATGAACCGAGACGGACTATAAGGCGCTCATGGGCAATGCGCCTTATAGTCCAGTGCGCCTTATAGTCTGTAAAATACGGTACTTACCAAAGCAGAGCGCCGCACACAGTAAAGTGGCTTTGCTTGGTATTACAGTTCAGCCCATTCACTTGAATGGGACTGAACTGTGATGAGGTCATATGACGTAACATGGCACCATATAGCCTGTGAAGTGGAAGCGGTGCTCAGGTTGTCTGATGTATCGGGGTCGGACCCATCTTTGAGCCAGAAACCTATGAGGTCATTAAAGAAAAAGGTCCAGAAAATCCCTTTAAAAAGAAATTACCTATTCAGATCCTATCCTTTGGGAATCACAATGGCTAAGGCTGATCCTACACATGAGGTTATGGTCACACCTGCGTTTAATACTCCGTCAGAGGACACAAATGGAGATTAATGGCCCCCATTGACTTTAATGAGGGGTCCATTGGGTACCTGTCATATAACTAAAAAGCTGGATAAAAAAAAGTTGTGTATGCAAGATGACTTTGTCCAATGACACAGACGGTGATACAGATGTGAACATGGCCTTAGTTGCCAGCTGACTGTTTCTCTCCCAGCCATAGCAGGCTTCTTATAGGTAGGTTTCTGACATTTTAACCTGTGGCCCCTGTTTTTGTGACAGATATTGCAGGTCCTTTTGCTGCCCCGGTCGATTTAAGCGTCTACCCCTCCTACAGCTTGATGATCGCCTACCCCACTGATCTCAGCACTATACGGATGAGGCTTGTCAATCGCTTTTACCGGTAAGAGACTGCAGATTTTCCTGGAGTGACATCTTTATAGAAGATCTTCAGAATTTTTCACCATTCCCCCCCCCCCCCCCCCCTTTTTTTTTTTTCTTCAGGAGGGTTTCTGCTCTGATTTGGGAAGTGCGATACATAGAACATAACGCCAGGACGTTCAACGAACCAGGAAGTAACATTACAAAGTCAGCCAAGAAAATCTCAGACCTGCTGGTGAAATTTATAATGTAAGAAATGCGCGGGCGGATAAATGCTCAATTCTCGGGTGTAAGAGTCACCAAATTTAGTGTTTGATGTGCTTTATGCTTTGGTGCAGGTTAAAGGTGTCCATGACTATAAAAAGCTGTGTGTGTGTGGAAGGAGTTACCTGGTTTCTGCTATGGATGTCCTTAGGATAGGCCATCAGTATTAGGGTCTGACAACCAGGACCTCCACAGATCAGCGAAAAACAAAACAGCGAGGCGCTGTGTAATATTTCCTTACAAATATTCCCTCTAGTGGCTGGTGTAGATACTACAACCCTGCCCTATAAATTTTAATGGAGCGCTGCGGCCATACCAATCCCTGAGCAGCGTGGCTGTAATATTACCAGGAGCTGAGCTGTCTCAGTACAGCTGATCTGCAGGGGTGCTGGATGTCAGATCTACACAATGTGTAATGTTAATGGCTTATGATAAAGACAGGTACTTTATTACCCCTTTCCTAGTTTTGCTGCCATCTTCCAAACTCTGAAGGGAACATCCTGCCACAAAACCACGACCTCTTGTCCTCTTTGTGCTATTTTCACATAGAAATAGGTTATATTTTTCTATTTTCCAGGGACAGCAGCTGTTCCAGTATTACGGACTTGTGCACTACTACTGATGGCGAGGAGACGTGCGATGGACAGGTAAGGTCTCCCACCTGTCACACTCCATGTCTTGTTGCTTCTGTGGATTGTGCAGAAACTTATGTGCACAAGTTCATCCACTGACCTGAGAAGCCATTCCTCTGGATGCGATCACTGTGATCTGTAGGTCACACTTGGTACTGTATTTCCTTCCTTTTCTACACTTGCCTTGTGTGTAAGAGGTGAAGATCCTGCTGGGTCATGTGATCTGGTGCTGGGCACCCCCTGGGGGTGTGTATTAGGATTGGTTTGGGTCGGTCTGTTTTAGGGGTAAAGACATTTTCCAGGATTGTAATATTGACGACATTCCCTTAGGGTAAGCCATTGATATCAGATTTGTGGGGGTCCTGGGTATTTCACACTCTACAATCAGCTGTCTGAAGAGAGCCCTACAAACGCTTACTGAATACCAAGCACAGCGCTGTACATCGTATAGTGGCTGTGCTTGGTATTGCAGCTAGGCGGCAACCAGACCACATGATGAAAGAATGGTATCCCACTGGCCTGTGAAGTGAAAGCCACCCGAGTGCACAGCCACATCAATCAGCTGATCTGTGGGGGTCCTCTACATCTGACCACAACTGTTAAGATAATTATGACCAATCGGTCATTGATATTTGACTCCTGGAAAACCACTTTAATACCCAGGACTTTATTATCTTATCATTTAGTGTTTCTTGAGTAAAATTTCTCTTTATCACACTAGAGAGAGAACACGGCCGATTCCTGGAAGAGTCGCTTCATGGACCTGGTTGACTTTATAATAGACTGTGAAGACTCTGAGCCCTTCAGGCAGCCAGTGGACCTGGAGCAGTTTCCTGTAAGACATTGTTTAATTCCATGTAATACCTGCTGTGACTACCTGTGCCCCAGCCTTAAGGGGGTTAAGGTAACAGGAGAAGTGTCTTAATACTGGGCTTCTAGGGTCCCTATGCGGCTTCTGGAGATGGCGTGGAGCACCCCATGTACATTAGGGGACTCTGACCCCGCTCTCCTGGTCACCAGATATTAACTAAGGACTATGTGGAAAACCCCTTTAAGGACATCTAGTAACACCTTTTATTTTTCTTATAGGATTACAAGGACATTATTGATACACCGATGGATTTTGGGACCATCAAAGAAACTTTGGCGGCTGGAAATTACAGCAGCCCGTACGACCTGTGTAAAGATATGAGATTAGTCTTCTCAAATGCAAAGCTTTACACGCCAAATAAAAGATCCAGGGTAAGACGACATGTCATGAAACGTGACCTGTCCTATGTAACATGACTATAACATTAGTATTAAACCACTCTTTCCATATTATTTGCCCCTTTACTATAGATCTGCTTTTTTCCCTTATAGATTATTGGGATGGTATTAAGACTGTCGCCCCTTATGGAAGAGAGGATGAAAGGAATCCTCTGTGAATACAAAGCTATCCAAAAATCTCAGATGGCTTCTGAAGCTCGCCGCGCCATGAAGAGGACGCCTGTGAAGGATGTGAAGCACGAGAGAAGATCTCACAGGTCAGAGCTTTGTCCTTTCACTCTATTTGTGCAGTTCCTTTTGGTTTGTTTTCATAGGGCTATGTTCACATCGGTCCAGAAGGGTCTGTCTAAAATCATGGACAAAAAGTTTGAGGGTCACAGAAAAAATAACCAATACCCAACGGACCTCATTATTGTCATTATGGTGTTGCCCCCCATCATTAGACAGATCCGTTCTCTTGTTCCTATGAACTACCATTTAATTTATCAGGGATTGACCCCCCCTGTTGGTCAGCAGGTGAATGCGGGGGGTTAATTTAGTTTCTTGGACCTCACCTTATAAGCTTTGTCTCTTTGCAGCACCATAAAGAGAAAAGTCAGACAAGTGAGACCGTCCACCTCTGAAATGAACCAACGTTTCTTAGAAATGTCTTCACCGCAGCCTACCTCAAGTGGAGCAGAGCACGCTCCGAGTCCCCTCCGCGTAGCCAGCTCCACGGCAAGGCACCTTAATGGACAATCGCCCGGCTCCTCCTGTGCATCATTCACCAAATCTCATGCGTCTAGTAGAGAGCGCGACTCCTCACCAAGCTCTTCCAGGTCTTCAGGTAATGGTATTGGTGATAAACACGACCATGGTTGTCTCCTGCCTGTGACAACCATGCTAGGTCTGCAGAATCTTGTGTATGACCTCTGTCACTTATAATAGGAACTGTGCAAGTGACAGATGATTCGTGAAGGTTCTGCTAGGCCTCGTCTTATCATCATGGAGGGCCATGTGTCCATAAACGTCACTTGGCTTCCTCCACCGCACCTGCACTAGTTTCTGGAACAGTGTGAGTTAGTACAGGGGTTGTCCAGGGAGTAGTAATTTATCTACTGTATCCTGGGCGTTATTGATGATGGACTCTGAGGTTCTAGGGACAGCGCGACCCCTGGGTCATGTGATTTGATGTAGGTTTCTTCCCCTTATTGGTTCACTTCGTTCCAGATCTCACCTATACTATGGGGGCTGGCTTTACTACGCACCCAGGCCCCATAGTGTATGTGGGGGTGGTATCCCGTGTGCGGATCACATGTCACTGAAACCCCCAGGTCCATCATCAGTAGTCCCCAGACCAAGTAAGTAAATTACTCGCAGGACAAGCCCTATAAAGGAATCCTATCATTAAAACTCTTTTTTTTTTTTTTCTGGGTACCACCTAGGAATTGCCTTAAGAAAGGCTATTCTTCTCCTACCTTTAGATGTCTTCTCCGCGCCGCCATTCCGTATATAATCCGGTTTTCTACGGTATGCAAATGAGTTCTCACAGCACTGGGGGCAGGCCACTTCGCTCAAATAGCACTGGGGGCATCCCCAATGCTGCGAGAGAACTCTCCAGCGCCACCTCCATCTTCTTCAGGAACGTCCTCTTCACGCGTCTTCTTCCGGCGGTGGCTTTAAACTTCTAGGCCTCGGGCAGCTGACTGCGGATGCCTGCTGGCCACAAGAAAATGGCCGCTTACAATACTGTATAAGCAGCCATTTTCTTGTGGCTGGTGGGCATGCGCAGTCGGCTTTGCCTGAGGCCTAGAAGTTTGGAGGCGGTGCTGGAGAGCTCTCTCGCAGCATTGGGGACACCCCCAGTGCTGCGAGAGAACTCATTTGCATACTGAAAAAACTGGATTATATACCGAACGGTGGCGCGGAGAAGACATCTAAAGATAAGAGAACAATAGCCTTTCTTAAGGAAACTCCTACGTGGTACCCAGAAAAAAAAAGAGTTTTAGTGATAGGATCCCTTTAAGTACAAAGTCTGTTGCATTGCAGTTCTAACGCTTTGTCTTTGCAGGCAGTGATACAGACTCTTCGTCTTCTACCTCGGCTTCTGAACATTCCTCCAGCTCTTCATCTTCCTCCAGCTCAGAAAAAAATAACAAAACCGATTCTAGTCCAGTGTCCCACAGGGTAAATGGTGTGAAATCTAAAATGACAAATTGCAGACAACAGAGAGCAACTGCTTCGAAGCAAGGTAAATGGCAGCAAAAGCAAAACTGCACCCACTTCAGAGGGGGGGTGGCGGTGGTATTTGACTGCATGCTGCAGCTCTATTCAGTTCTGTGGGGTTGTTGTTGCTGTATGTATCCAGGCAGCCCCCTACAAATGAGTAGAACTTGAGTGAAGCCCTGATCGGTAATGAAGGGATAACGTGTTACCAGAATATGCATTTCTGACAACTTCTTTGTCTTCCTGCAGCATCTCAGGGCAATAACCAAAGGCGACCGGCAGCCAGCCTATGGAGAACCACAAGTTCCTCCGAATCAGACTCTGAATCTGCTGGAAAATCTCATCAGGGAACGCGGAAGAAAACGCTCCGCAAATGTGCTGCCTTGGCAGCGAACAAGATCAAAAACATGTCCGATGTCGAAAACAGCGCCTCCACCTCTGACAGCGACTGCAGCGCCAGCAAAAACAGCCGGACCTTGCCCCAGCGGACCGCGGCGGAAAAGGCGAAGAAGCGCCTCCTGCATGACACAGACGAAGAGATGGGCTTAAGAAGTGACAGCGAGAGGGAACGTCCTACCGTAAAAGTGGTAAAGTCACAATCTCCAGAATGCAGAGTCGTCTTGACCAACGTTTGTCCCACTGGCACTTTTGGAGGTAGGTTATTACCTCAGCTCCGCAATGGCGTGGTATCCGATTCGGAATCGGAAAACGAATCGCCTGAAAGGAAGAGACCGAAAAAAGCCGCCTCGCCGCCGCGTACTGAGAAACAAAGACTAAGTGACTCTGATGACTCCTTAGGCTCCAGCTCCGGTGAGAGCTCGCCACCCAGGAACGGAAACGGCATCTCATCCGATTCCGAATCCTCCCTCTCTGACGACAGCGAGGACATCCGTACCAATGGCAGAGTGGTGGGCAGATCCAGGGGTCACGATCAGAAGAGGAAGCGCGTCTTTAGCAGCTGCGACGATGACTGGCAGGAAGAGGACAGCGGGCGCGTGCGCAAGTTAACCCGCCGCTCGAAAATCCGCACAAGAAACCAAGGAAAAAGGACAGTACGGTACGAAGAGAACACTGCACACAGCGACGAAAATGTGAACGGCGCTCAGTCTCGAGCCTCCCGTCTTCAGAGGTTGTCCCTCCGAGAGCGAGTGCGCCAGTTCTTCCGCTAATTCACAAAACAAAAAAAAAAGTTGACTTCACCAGTTGTTCCAATTCAGGGATTAGACTTTTTTTTTTTTTTTTTTTTTTTTTTTGTTCTTCTCTTGAAAAATTGGATCTGTGAATGTGTCGGAGACTTTTTACTCGTTTTTTTTTTTTGACTTGCACTTGTTCTTGAAGCATTTACAGCACAGATGCCAACGTGTGCCTCCCGACGGGGCAGAAGGCGTTTGTACTTGAGGGTCGTCTCTCGACTTCTCGCCATGTGACCCCCGCCCACATCCCGGGAGTTTATCGGCCATTGAACACTAATTTTGCACAGCTTGTTACGTTTACAGAGGTCTATAGGTTTTGGGTTTTTTTGTAAATTTTGGGGGTTTTTCTTATGTTTTTTATGCAAAAACTTGTTAAAAAAAAAAAAATAGTTCACCCATCTTTTTTTTTTTTTTTTTTTTTTTTTTTCCCTCCCTCCTTAACACTTGAACTTTTTTTTTTTTTGTTACAGAATCCAGTAGAAGCCAATGGCGGTAATTTATTATAATTTCCGGTCATGAAATCTTCCCTTCGCCCTGAAGGGTTTATTTCGTAGTGTTTGTTTTGATTTTTCTTTCCTCAGTTTTTATTTGGTGAAAACCTTCAGAAGTATTAATTTATGAAACGTTCGCACTGGGTTATCACTGCTGTAGCCGTACGAGCACGGGTAGACCGCCATATTGAAGGTACAGCAACCACTAACCGAAACGTTAGATTGTTTCATGCTTTATCTGCAGATTTTTGTGTCTTCCAAAGCGCTTATATGTCTTAAAGAAGTTCTCTACCTGAAATTTTTGTAACTATAGTGGCAGGAGAGCGGGGTGACTGACTGGGCTGCTTTTTACATAGCCGTCAGTACAGTGCCAATCCGGCTTTAGGGTAACTGGTTCCATCTTCAAATCAGCTCCAAAATCCGGCCAGAATCTGCCTCCTAGTGTTGTATATGGGAGGAAGATTTGGGTCCAGAAAATGTAGGTCCTCTGCAAGTCCTTCCCATGTGGACCCTTAAAGTGAATGTCTACCAAGTAAATCCTATGATGTAGTGTTAGTGCTTTATAGTGGTTATAGCACTATAGAGCATTAAAACCTCTGCCTAGGGGTGTAAAAACTTAAAAAAGCAAAAAAGACCCAAAACACACTGTAGTTGCATGCACCTAGCACTAGAGGGAGCAAATGTGCATACTGTTTATACATTGAACATAACTATGTATACAGTTAGCTCCCTCTAGTGGTGACTGCAGGTAGTTACAGGTTTTTATTTTTATACAGATGATGTAGAGTTGTCTGACAACTATAAAGATTATATTAAAGGGGGTTGTCGCGTACTCTGATATTCCTTTTCTCAGGCCAGTGACAATATATGCATTTGTCACATGACCACGCTGCAGCTCTGCCCTATTGAAATGAATGGGACTGAGCTGCAATACCAAGCCCAGCCACTATATAGTGTTTGGTGCAGTGCTGGGTGAATAGTGAAGAGGTCCCTGCAATCAATATTGTAGTCCCAGATGACCCCTTTAAGCCCGGTTGCGATGGATACACATCCGCAGTGATTTCCGTTAGGTTGTTAGAAAGCAGCGAGTCTGATATTTTAGAAAAATTTATCACAAAAGTAAGAGAAGAGATTGCAAGTCCCTGCTAGCACCAAAACGGCATGCTGTGGTCTAACTGGAAGGTTACACTTCCCCAATTTTGGGTCCAATATGGTTCTAAAAAAGTGTGACCTGGTCCAAGCTTGTAAGCTGCCATACCTGTTACATGAAGGGTGGCCAGTTTTGGCTCGATTGGACGACCATCTGATGTGTATGGCGATAGAGCAGATGGATTTCAGCATGCCCACTGAGGTCTGGCAGGATCTTATACTTCCTAATACCTTTGGAGAGCACATGTACACTCAGCTGGGCATGCATGTCTATGGAAGGTCAGGAGGGAGTAGCCATACTGCTGCGTTCTAACCGGACTGTTGGCAGAGAACTTAGTGTTACTTTTACAATTTGCACATTTCACTGTTAGAGTTTTATAGCCCCTTCTCAGAGACCTGTGCCATGGGAGTTTAGGGCAGGGACGGGGCCACCTCGGGAGTTTGGGGGGCAGGGGAGGAGCTGCCTCGGGGTTTGGCCTCTTTGCAGTTCTCAGGTCTCTGCAGTTATTGGTTTGTTATTACCTATGTTATCTGCCCCTCTCCTCTGATATCAGCAGGTGACTGGGGGATGTCCAGAGCAGTCAGATTTTTGGGTGTTTTTGTGCCTGTATTTTGGCTTGGGGTCCTGCCTGGCCATGGGTGTGCTGAGTGTCGTAGATCATTATGACACTAAGTTTTGGGCAGTAGACCTGGAGTTGGGCTGTGACCCCGGGGGCTAGAGCTGCCCCCTACTGTTCCACTCTGGCAGCGCGGTGCTATTCTATTTCAGGCCCACATCAGTCCTATTTACCTCCAGCAGTGGGAGTTTTGTTGCAGTGTACAGGAAACACAAAAAGCGAGACACTGCTGCAAATGAGCCTCATGGATAATGCAGGGAGATCAGCGCAGACTGTCGCCTATAGAGAAGATATATAGAGGCCTCTATAGCTAAGACCGATGCCATTTCCCCTTGTTTTAAAGGGCTGGTGCCTGCGCTGCTCACGTTATTTCATTGAGTATGCATGGACAGCGCCATCTTGTGTCTGTTTGAAAGTTGAGCGGCTTTTTGCACTGTATGTGTGTGAGCGTTGGGGGGGGGGGGGGGGTCTTCATGGAGAACTTTTTGACATTTAATTCTATATAAAAGTATTTTCTGCCAGAGATTCAATGTTGTTTCTGTGCGATTTTGAGACCATTGCTTTATTTTCAATAAAGAAAAGTTGTACGGGTGTCGTTTGTTTGGTTGTAGCAGGGGCCATCAGATGGGCCAGGGATAACCGCCGACATGTAACACATCACTGAGGACCTGGCCATGGTGTGGCCATACCTGTATTCCCTGTAAATGCAGCGCATAGAGTTCAGCATTGCACTGTTCCTCTGTTACTCTTCCTGGCATTATATAGTAAACTGACAAGTTTTTGATAAAATTTGCTTTGGCTGTGCCGTGTTGACTGGTCAGTATGGAATGAATCGCGGTGAGTAGGGGACACTGATGAGGCATACTACGTTTACTTCTACTTTTCCAGGAGGAGTAACAAAGGGATAACAAAATGTAGCTGCTCGTTTTCCAGGAGGAACAACAGAAGGACGGCAGCAAACAGAGCTGGTAAAGTGTTTACTTATTGTACATCTTCTTTGGGATGAGCCTCAGGTTTCTTCGCTAGGTCTGATCCTAGGTCATGTGATCGGAACCAGGACTGACTCTTAAGTTGCTCCGCCTCCTCCTGCATTCACTGCTACATCCATGTCCTAATACAGGTAACTAGAAGGTAACGGGGGTGACTTGGTTTTTTTTTTTTTTTTTTTTGCACTGGTCCTGATCATGAGTTGGGGTCAGAACCTGACGCTTTATCCAAAAAATTAATCATTAGTAGTCTATTAGACTTGGCCTGCACCGCCCCTTTAAGTGATTGGCCTAGCGGCCCCCCAGATATGTCTGGTTAGATTAATACAGGAACAGTGGGAGGGGTCGCAACCAATATTAGTGAATACATTTCAGGAGGAGAGAAGACCTCAGGCTGAATATAGACACCCCCCAGACCCGAGAGAAGACCCCAGGATAAATATTGGCACCCTAGACCCGAGAGGAGACCCCAGAATGAACATAGACACCCCCAGACCTGAGAAGAGACCCCAGGATGAATACAGACACCCCCTCCCCCCCAGACCTGAAAAGAGACCCCAGGATAAATAGACCTCCAGACCTCAGAGGAGACTCTCAGACTAAATACAGACCCGGGCATAGGCCTAAGAGCAGTCCTTAAACGGATGTAGACAGAAGCCCTATAAATAACTGTGGCCCCCCGGCCCCCCCTGTACTGACAGCCCCAGAACAATGACAATGTCCCGGTCAGTTCAACTGATGCAAAATGGCTGCTGAAAATGGATGTATTTTATCTGGGCAGCCAAGTCCGTGTACATGAGGAGTGAAGGCCGGTCTGGTCTGGTCCTACAGAGGAACTGCTGGATGCCTATGATGGGTCGGTGTCAGTACACACTGGACATCACTGCAGACTGGTCACAGCAGCCATACTGCCCCCTGTCTACTGCTGAGAGCACCTACAATGGACATCAGAACTGGACCATAGAGCAATGGAAGATCTGAGCAATCCCATGACATCGTGTGGATGACCGGGTGTGCACGTCACTTACCTAGGGAGGAGATAACACCAGGGGGCGCTATGGGGGGGGGGGACTGGGCAATGTTCTGCTAGAAAACGTGTTATGTGTACCAATGTGATGTCGGCCGTGCTGAGACAGGACATAATAATCAGCCTAGAATTACTATCCTAGTGTATGGGAAGAATATGCAAATCTGTCTCCCAAGATGTAAACAGGGAGACAGTGCCTCTGTTTGCTGCCCTCCATAGCAAGCAACCCTGAACAACATGCCCGACTTCCCAGAAGCCTTTGCTGCATGATGCGAGGTTATAACCAAATCAGTTTCTCAGCTACGGACGGCACTGTTTCTGTCTCTTTGGACGTCATCAGCGCAGCCTAGAGAGAACTGATTTGGTTTGAGTGAGAGGCTGAGAGCCCAGATTATGGGGATAACGTCCATCCTTAGGGAGAGACCACCTTCTCAGGTGTGTGGAGACTTATAGCCATCGTTGCTCCACTGCAAAGGAACATGGGAAGAATATGCAAATCTGTCTCCCTAGTGTATTACAAGAGGAATCAAAGGATCGCAGGCTCAAGCCCCTAGTGGTGCTGAAAGGAATTACTGGTGTAAAGAAACAAATCTGTAACAACAAAGCTAAACATTGTGACTGATGTATGACCGGGCACTTGTGTCGCCCCCTCCTAGGTCCCAGAATTGACATAAATAAGTCTGAGGGGGTTTGTGGGGCACAAAAATGAAAAAAGTCTCGATTTTTGCTGCAGTTTTTTTTGATGTGTTTGGTAATTTTTTTGGTGCACAAACCATAATAAATAAACCAAAGGAATAAAAAGGGATCAAAAAGTCCCCTCGTACCCTCCAAGAATGACTTTACATGTATGCAAGGGGTTAACAATGTGCACGAGACATAAATCTACAATGGTGGCGACGTTTTTGGAAGTTTTTCAATTTAATGTGACTTTAAAGGGTTAAACCAGGCAGGTTAGCGACAGGGCTAGAGACTAAATTTGGCCTCCTCTTGTGGCCAATCATCATCACTACAGGTCACTTTCCAGTCCATTAACAGACAGTAAAATATGAAGCGCCATCTAGTGGCGATTATTGGTCATAGTCTACAGAAGCGATACAATAAGCCTGCATGTGGGATGTTCGGGCTCCCTCTAGTGTCAGCACCTGGTAAGTACAATTGAAGCCACAGTCTATGCGTCCAGGCTCCCTCTAGTGTCAGCTGCTCGGTAACTACAATTGAAGCCACAGTCTATGCGTCCTGGCTCCCTCTAGTGTCAGCTGCTTGGTAACTACAATTGAAGCCACAGTCTATGCGTCCAGGCTCCCTCTAGTGTCAGCTGCTCGGTAACTACAATTGAAGCCACAGTCTATGCGTCCAGGCTCCCTCTAGTGTCAGCTGCTCGGTAACTACAATTGAAGCCACAGTCTATGCGTCCAGGCTCCCTCTAGTGTCAGCTGCTCGGTAACTACAATTGAAGCCACAGTCTATGCGTCCAGGCTCCCTCTAGTGTCAGCTGCTCGGTAACTACAATTGAAGCCACAGTCTATGCGTCCAGGCGCCCTCTAGTGGTGAGAGCAGACATTAGATCCCTCCTACATTTTGCCTGTGTCATGCTTCTAGGCCTGAGCTCCTCACAGCTACTTCCTGCTCCTTCAGCACTGCACACAATAGACATGGCCACCTTCTTTGGGGAGGTCTTATCTGTCTTCTCCAGGGCTGTGGATGAGGAAGATGAGGATGAAGACGAAGAAGAAGCAGCAGAAGAACTGGACGAAGAGGACAAGGAGATCCGGAAGGAATTAGCTAAGAAGAGGTAAGTGTGTATTCACACCTGGCTGCGGGCTGGTTACACATGACCCCTGTATATCATCGCTATAGGCAGGGGCTGCACGGGGGACGTATACGGCACCGCCTGCTACACACAGTCTAATGTCAGAAGCTGCACACGTGACTTACATGGGATTTAGTTGTAGGATCTATAAGTAATCCGGTCTGATCTAACAGTCGCTGAGGCTGCACCTGTCACCGCAGTGTGCGGGGAGTTACTAGGGGGGATTTAGGGCGACGGTTATCAAGTCACATCCAAATTGTACAACCAAAAACTTTGGTCAAGGTGGCGGCGAGTCTGAGGGATTCACATCTGTGTTGGGGGGTCTCGGTAGGAATCAGCGGAGAGAAAAGTCCTGCGGGGTTTTATACTGAAACCCATAATCATTTATTATTATTGTTTATTTGTATAGCAGCATTAATTCCGTGGTGCTTTACATTATTATATTAATTCCATGGTGCTTTACATTATTATATTAATTCCGTGGTGCTGTACATTATTATATTAATTCCGTGGTGCTGTACATTATTATATTAATTCCGTGGTGCTTTACATTATTATATTAATTCCGTGGTGCTTTACATTATTATATTAATTCCGTGGTGCTTTACATTATTATATTAATTCCGTGGTGCTTTACATTATTATATTAATTCCGTGGTGCTTTACATTATTATATTCTGTGGTGCTTTACATTATTATATTAATTCCGTGGTGATTCACATTATTATATTAATTCCGTGGTGCTGTACATTATTATATTAATTCCGTGGTGATTCACATTATTATATTAATTCCGTGGTGCTTTACATTATTATATTAATTCCGTGGTGCTGTACATTATTATATTAATTCCGTGGTGCTGTACATTATTATATTAATTCCGTGGTGCTTTACATTATTATATTAATTCCGTGGTGCTTTACATTATTATATTCTGTGGTGCTTTACATTATTATATTAATTCCGTGGTGCTTTACATTATTATATTAATTCCGTGGTGATTCACATTATTATATTAATTCCGTGGTGCTGTACATTATTATATTAATTCCGTGATGATTCACATTATTATATTAATTCCGTGGTGCTGTACATTATTATATTAATTCCGTGGTGCTTTACATTATTATATTAATTCCATGGTGCTGCACATTATTATATTAATTCCATGGTGCCTTACATTTGGGGGTTACATACAATACACAGAATATACAGGTAGATATAATACTAACAGTGATCGGCTGGCACAGTGGGGTAGAGGGCTTACAATCTATGGGGTCCGGGGCTTACCGCTTTTTAAATGGAGCCAAACGCCAGTGTGAACCTGGTTACCCACTAAGGCTAGGTTCACACTTCCTCCATAGGACCCAAACAACAGAGAGCCCGTCCACTATTACAGCGGTCACCCTTGGACCCCGTAGCCTATATAGAATATTATAATTTATATTGTAACCGGCCGAGTCGTGGCAGAATCTGCAATGGAGTATTTTTTAAGACTTTGACACAGATGTGAACAAAGCCTAAGGGCACATTGAAATCTGCGTCGTTGGCAGCACAGTGGCTCAGTGGTTAGCATTGTACCCTTGCAGCACTGGAGTCCTGGGTTCGAATCCTGCCAAGGGCAGCATCTGCAAGGCGTTTGTATGTTTTCCCTGTGTTTGCATGGATTTCCTCCCATTCTACAAAGACATACTGATAGGGAAAAAAAAATCTGCGTAGTTGCGTCCATTGTTAGACCATTTTTCCATTCTTCTGGTCGTACATGGACAACAACGATCCTGAAGACTCCGCCCTGTTGACTGTAATCTGGTCCGTTGTGTCGTCACCGGATGAATAAGTTGGCTTTGAACTTTTTTTTTTTTTTGATGTGAACATAGTCTTAGCTACACAGTGACCGGTAGTTCTGAGGCTCATAATCAAGTGCTCACTGCTCAGGCCTCACGTTGCGGAAATGCAGCTTTTAGTTTTTTTTGTTGTTGCAGATTTTGGTTACAAAATGATTGGGAAATCTCTAGAAAGTTCTCCCTTCTGCTCAATCCACTCCTGGCTTTGGTTCAAATAATCGCAGCAAAATCTGCAACATAGAAAAGCATCTTTTCCGCAACGTGGGGCTTCAGCCTAATAGTGACAGTGTGACCGTGTTGCAATCCACAAATTGTTGGGCCTGTAACCTGAGCAGTATTCTAAGGCCCTGTACACACACCCATAGCTTAGGTCCTTGTGCTCTCTTATCATGGATCATTTCTGTAGTTTTTCCAGATCCACACGGGGACGGTTCGATTTCCTTGGTCGTCTTCCTGTCCATTTTTGTGGCTTGGTGTCCTCTATTGATCGAGTCTGCGGAAAACATGGCTGCCATCCGTGTACCGTCCATCCTGTTATCCACAGACCCGCACACGACTACGGTCGTGTGCATAAAGCCCAACCCTGCAGGATTTCTGTATGACCACATTCACGATCAGTTGTAACCTTAATGTCGCCCGGTCACAAGTCGCCGTGTTGCAAGTGAGTCGCCGTTGCGTACAACTTACACGAGGCCAGGGCTTCTTAAAAACTTGCATTAAAATCGCACCACAAAGTTTCACATTTTTTAGGTTTGAGTTTTGTAACTTTCACCACCATCCCCATTGCTGTGTCGACCTTTGACTCCTTCACTAATGTAAAGATCTTGCACCTTTGGCCCTCAAGATCAGATCTTCTAAATATTCTATGCCTGACCCTGCTGGGTATAGTGCCCCCTGGGGCTGAGGCATGAGGTACAGGTCCATATATAGGTTATAATGCCGTCCTACGTTGTCTCCACAGAGAAGTGACCCTGACATGGAGCAGTGAGACCAGCGCTGCCATAGAGAGCTCCACCGACCATACCCTGCCCTGCACCAGCCTCATACTAGGTGTCGGAGACAATGCCTCAGGTATGACATCAGCACTAAGAGAGCGTTGCTACCCTGAAACACTCTGTGCTTCTGTGCACCTTTCTACTGTCTATACAACTCTTTCCAGCTGGTGTAGACGTGCAATGCTGTCTGGGAAAAATAACTCTGCAGATTATCGATAGGTCTATATTCCCTATACAGTAAAGTGGTGCACAGATTCTATAGCAGTGCAGTCAACTATGGACAGGAGGTACACAGACTCCACAGTAGCACAAACAGCTATGGAGCTATCTGCATGAGTTACACAGACTCTACAGCAGTTTAACCAGCTATGTACAGGAGCTACATAGACTCTACAGCAGCACAAAAAGCAATGTAGAGGGTTTGCACAGACTCAACAGTAGCACAATTAGCTATGTACAAGAGATGAAAATGCTACAGCAGCACAACTAGCTATGTGCAGGAGTCACACAGACACTATAGCAGAACATCTAGTTATGTACAGGAGTTACAGAAAGTCTATAGCAGCACAACTAGCTATGTGCATAAGATTTTGTGGCTGGACAACCAGCTATGTACAGGATTAAAGACTTAACAGAAGCACAACCAGCTATGTACAGGAGTTACACAGACACTACAGCAACACAATTGTGGGACATATTTAATTGGACTATTTAGAAAGTTAGTTAATTTTGCATTTAGGTAACAAATGAGTCATTGCAAAGGTGTCCATAGATCTAAAGCATAATGTGTTACCATCTGTGGTTGTGCAATACACATCACTAATATACTATACATGTCATATATTTCTGTGTCCAGGGTTTCTTTCAGCCTATATCCTGAGCTCCGGGAGCTGGGAGATCGTCGGCTATATCAAACTATGGAATGAGAGGTGTCGGGACCACAACCCCAAAAATGATGCAACAACTTCGTCGTCATCCTGTACCTTCTACCGATCAGTCACAGATCCTTCAGTAAGTGACCGCTGTGATGTTTTAGGAGGGAATATCTACTTTTAGTTATTGGTGGTTTGGTCGTGTGTCGTTTACAACCCACCAGTCCTTGCTGTCATGGAAATCAGCTCTATATATAAAAGTCTGTATATATACGGACCTCCTGGTTGGTGGGCTTGTGCTAATACCTGGCAGCCAAACTGAACAAACAGAGCTGCAGTATAAAGTATGATGGGGAAGGGGGGGGGGGTCAGAGCAGCAGCCTAAACCTCTTATGGAAGGAGACATAGATTTCAGACAACCTCCGACCCCCAGTTGACAACGCAGCCGAGCTGGGGTCACCGGCCTTATAAGTCCAAAGCTAAAAGGAAGTACAAAGACATTACCCACAGTACGTGACATTAGAATGTAAGACGTTTTTTAGACGACAGAACTTTGGCTAATGTGGTTCCTTTGGTTTCAGGTGATGCTCTGCCTGTGTAAGTGCTACGTGGCAGAAGATCAGCAATTCCAGTGGTGCGAGAAGGTGAGAGACAAAGTTATTTCTCATGGATCATTTTTAGGAAACCTTCAAGAAGTAGGCCAGCTAATATTATTTGTATTAAGGAAAGCGTCAGCAAGTAGGCCAGCTACCAGTGCTTTTATTGAAGGAAAGTGTCAGCAAGTAAGCTTGCTGAAATTTCTGTTTTTTATGGTACTGATTATTTCGGTGTGTACCCCGGACAGGTTAGCTTATTGAGGCAAGAACAGGGAAACCTCATATGTAACAGATCCATCCACTTCAGCTTACTGACTGTTTTCACATATGAGCAAAGAAATTGTGAAGAGTGCTGAAAGATAACAATTCCTGATGCTAATATATAACTATAATTTTATTTTTTTTAAGGGTATGTCCACATTTTATTATCTTGTCATTTTTAGACCAAATCCTCATTACAAATATCAAGATGGGGTCCCCCTAGTGTTGGCATAGGGTACTAAACATATTACTGGATGACAACCCAAGAGGCCACACACTTTACCTAGTGTCTTTAAGGCGTATTATGATATTGAGCTCCACTTCCTCAGTGACATCACATCCGTTGGACACATGTCCATGCTGTAGCTCAGTCCCATTCAAATGAATGGGGCTGAACTGCAATACCAAGCACAGCCACTGTACAATGTATGGCGCTATGATTGGTAGACTTGCCTAGTCAACCTGTGATACTAGAAACTAAGTAACGAGACAGACATACCTTTCAGAATTTTGGGAAAGCTAGGTTTGTCACCTAATAGAATAGTTCATACTATTCTTCATTCTCATCTCTTCTAGGTTTTCGGTTATCTACAGAAGTCCGCCCTTAAAGTGACCATCCTCTCCACATGTCCAGTCACTGACTATAAAACCATTGAGTCCACACACAACTTGCCGGCCCCATTTCTTAAAGTGGTCACAAGCAAGCAGTATAAGGACAGCGCCGCCTGCAGTTACCTGGAGCAGCCGAATATTGTGGACGGACTTCCCGCTGCAGGTAATATGGAGTTGTAGTCATAGTCCTGCTAGCTCTGACCATTGACGGGAAGAAGCTGCCTCTACATGTGTAGCCTTTAGAGGGCGCAGTGTGGGATTGTGGGGAAGCCTAACCTATGGGCGGAGCCTCCACATAGGCAGTGCTGTATACAGGTAGTGCTATGTGCTGGACTCTATGGGGCATATCCACTACACTGGCAGGGGGTGCATGTCTCCCCATCAGATGCACTTTTTGCTCATTATTATTTGACCAGGCAGCTTGTAGACATATACAGATGGCGGATTTGGCACCCATTGGAAACATGCGATTACATCACTGCAGCACCTATGGGGTGGCAGGGGGAACAGCTTCCTTCTCTCTTAAAGCTTAGATTTGACGGTCAGTGTTGTCCACAGTGTGTAAAGGGTCAGACGGCCAAGATCGGGCTAATATAAGTGCATGGAGTTGTGACCCTGAATGTGCTGCGATTTTTAGTCGTAAAAAAATGTCAGTGCTTGATCTTTTTTCGACTAGTTGTTGCAGCACCTTCAGGGACGCCGTGTGATCCCATTCACTTGAGTTCATAAAGGAGTTGCAGGGTGATGCAGCCATCTTTGGTCATGTGACAGGAATCGCCGTGTACCCCAGCCTTATGGGCGTCCAGGTCATGTCATTGTTGGCTACTAACTTCTCCGAGCTGGCTCATAGATTTAGGATTTTCTGGACTTTTAGCGTGCGCCTCTTTCCTGTATTACATTCTGTTGGGATTATTAAACATTCATTTCCCTCTTTTAGTGATGACGCACTGCCAGGTGTGGGGGGTCCCGGCCGCCTTCTACCAATGCTACACCGATATCACCAAACTGGACTCTGTGACTATTGAAGCGTTTCGTCCGGTGCTGTCCTGTCAGAGCATGAGCCGCCTGGCCGCGGTAAGATTTTTACATTACTGCCATTGGGCCGGATCAGGTTAGATCAGGCCTGATATCTGAAATATAGTGAGACGGGCGCGGGGCCACGTCCATGTCCTAGGCCCGAGGGTGAGTGTCACTGCCCACTTTCAAATTGGCCCCTCCTTCTGTTCATGGCACAGTGATGGTGGGATTGCATCACTGAATATACCGCCATATCGCTATGATGGTAGAAAAAGTGGGCCCCTGTGTAAAGTATGGTCATCCCCTATAAGGGGGTTCTCCTCTGTGACAGCCGTAGCCCGCACTGTTCTTGAGCTTTGGTGAATATTTTGGATTTCCCATGACCTGGCAATTCTTGGGCAACATTACCTAAAACACTGCTTTGGCCCATTCCTCTGTTACTCCTCCTGGAAATAAATGAATAAATTGTCAACTGGGTGTAACCTTGTCCCTGGTCAATCTGACACATTACAGACTGATTGGAGAGTCTCAGAATATGTCATTGACAAATGTAGTCCTGTTCTCAATTCAGTTGTATATTTCCAGGAGGAATAACTGAGGAATGACAGAATTTAAGAATTCTAATTTTTTTTTTATAAGGATTTGTTGTAGTTATTAAAATGGAGGTGCAGAGAGTCGTCTATAAATGACAAAAGAGAGGAAAGTGAGGACTGACCAGTGACATGTTGTCATTTCTTAGAAATCAGAAAAAATTGAAGAAACCTTGAAGAAAACAGTGATGACTGACGAAGTCCAGAGCAACCTGTACATATAGATGTGTATATGAGGCCATGGCCCCGGCCTGATGTATGACTGATGGGACGGTCCGCCATGGCAGGGACTGATGTACAGAAAAGATGGGAAACCAGAATACGAAGAGTTTTTATATATTAAGTATTATTTAGTTATTGTAATAAATTCTTCTTTTTTTATGTGTTGTGTATTTGCAGCATCATTTACAGCAGCTATTGCAATTCTAACTCTTACCACTAAACCTAAAATAGGTTGTAACTTTCTGTCTCCTGGAGCAGACTCTATTGACTTCTATGGGAGAGTGTTCTTAGGCACACTCTGTGACCTGTGCAGGGGGCATTTTGTAGAGAAGGGAGTAGCTAAGATGTCATATCATGTTATGTGGTGGAGTTTGTGTCTTTAAATCATATACATGATAGATCATCAGTGTGCTGTAAATGTGGTGACTGCTGTAAAGAAATCTATCGAAAACAGGAAGTCTCAGTATATTAGTTGACTTAGTGGTCAGAGTTAGAACTGCAGAATTCTTAATATTTTTTTCACAATTTCAATAATATGGATTTTTTTTAAAAAAAAACAAAAACAAAACCTTTACCATAAATTCTTTAAAAGTTTAACATAAGACTTGATTAAAAAATTTTTTTTAAAAAATTTCCAGTATTGACAGTAGATGGCAGCATTGATCTTTATGGTAGTTACACGGACACTTTAGTACTGCAGTAATAGTTATATAAAAAGCCATAGAGATCTCTGAGGTTTCAGTCTCTTTGGATACGGGTCTGTGTCTACTTGACTTTTAGTGTTACCAATTTCTGCATCAAATTAATTTTATTCTAAGAGCAGAGTTTATGAATCCTATAATAACCGAGACATTCCCATTGGTTCTATAACAGTATTTGTGCAGAATTCCATCTCTATGTATTAATACACAACACGATTCCTTTATTAGGATTTCATATGATATACAGTATAGTGTGCGGAGTACATGGCAGAGCCCCACAACAGCACAGACTGGTTATACGGAGTACGTCAATAATAATGATTACTGGGTATATTCCTGTAGTTAGTTCAGTCTTATATACAGAATAATGGTAGAATAATAATACCTCCCAGTATATACAAACGTAATGACTATAAAATAGCCACCTGTGACAGACACAACAAATATAGTGCAATATACAAAATATAACTACTATAATACTACTCCTATGTACAAGAATATAGCTACTATAATACTGCTCCTATGTACAAGAATATAGCTACTATAATACTACTCCTATGTACAAGAATATAACTACTATAATACTGCTCCTATGTACAAGAATATAACTACTATAATACTGCTCCTATGTGCAAGAATATAACTACTATAATACTGCTCCTATGTGCAAGAATATAACTACTATAATACTACCTCCTATGTACAAGAATATAACTACTATAATACTGCTCCTCTGTACAAGAATATAACTACTATAATACTACTCCTATGTACAAGAATGTAACTACTATAATACTGCTCCTATGTACAAGAATATAACTACTATAATACTGCTCCTATGTACAAGAATATAACTACTATAATACTGCTCCTATGTACAAGAATATAACTACTATAATACTGCTCCTATGTACAAGAATATAACTACTATAATACTGCTCCTATGTGCAAGAATATAACTACTATAATACTGCTCCTATGTGCAAGAATATAACTACTATAATACTACCTCCTATGTACAAGAATATAACTACTATAATACTACTCCTATGTACAAGAATATAACTACTATAATACTACCTCCTATGTACAAGAATATAACTACTATAATACTGCTCCTATGTACAAGAATATAACTACTATAATACTACTCCTATGTACAAGAATATAACTACTATAATACTACCTCCTATGTACAAGAATATAACTACTATAATACTACCTCCTATGTACAAGAATATAACTACTATAATACTGCTCCTATGTACAAGAATATAACTACTATAATACTACTCCTATGTACAAGAATATAACTACTATAATACTACTCCTATGTACAAGAATATAACTACTATAATACTACCTCCTATGTACAAGAATATAACTACTATAATACTACCTCCTATGTACAAGAATATAACTACTATAATACTACCTCCTATGTACAAGAATATAACTACTATGCTACCGCTTTGTCGTTCTTGATGTCTCCAGTCCTCGATTAACCCCTCAGCCATAGTAATAATATAACCATGAGCTCCCTGCACTGACATAGAGGCGTCTCAGTGAGGTCGTGTTGCTGGGCCGCCGGCCTCTCCTCGGAGGTGATGACATATGGCTGCCAGACTCTGATTCTTTCTACATAAAACTTTAGAAGCTGATACATTTTATGAAAAACTGGGGGCCCTGAATGCAAACCATATTTCAATAATTGGGCCACCTGCAGAATGTCCCACTCATCCAAAAATAGCAAACGGGGGGTCTTGATGTGCTGCAGATGTCCCACGTCTACCACACTGTACACGTCAATGAGGAATATTAAACATGGCCAGATCCAGGATCAGGAGACGTGCCTGTTCCAGGAGCTGGCCTAGTACTTGGGTGATAGATGGTGTTTTTAAAGTGTTGCGATGTCAGAGCTCTGATGGGGGGGAATGTTCAAGGTCTTGTTCTTACAAGGATGATGGAAAGCAAGTAAAACACTAAGAAATGATATATATTGTCATACAGATGGAGCAGAGTCTTCTGTACGCAAAGACATATTGTAAGCTGAGCATGAACTGAATATGGAGGAAGTGGGTTTAAAGGGATTGTCACCAGAACCGATCATATCACCCCAGCCCTGTAGATAGATAGGTTACTGTCACCAGAACCATCATATCACCCCAGCCCTGCAGATAGATAGGTTACTGTCACCAGAACCAGCATATCACCCCAGCCCTGCAGATAGATAGGTTAGTGTCACCAGAACCAGCATATCACCCCAACCCTGCAGATAGATAGGTTACTGTCACCAGAACCAGCATATCACCCCAGCCCTGCAGATAGATAGGTTACTGTCACCAGAACCAGCATATCACCCCAGCCCTGCAGATAGATAGGTTACTGTCACCAGAACCAGCATATCACCCCAGCCCTGCAGATAGATAGGTTACTGTCACCAGAACCAGCATATCACCCCAGCCCTGCAGATAGATAGGTTAGTGTCACCAGAACCAGCATATCACCCCAGCCCTGCAGATAGATAGGTTACTGTCACCAGAACCAGCATATCACCCTAGAAGGAATCAGAAATTCACAAGGGGAAAATTGTTTGTTTGTGATCACTTGAATCAATCTATAAGCAGAGCTGAGTTGATGTTTGGGTCTGGTCACACTCCCTTCAAGACCACAGTTGTCAATACAGTATCAGAAGCTTATATCACTAACACAGCTCTGCTACATCTCTAACATGTAATCATTGCCCACCAGGGTATTAATTGAAAACAATTACCCCTTATGGCACTTCATAGATCTCATAGCCTTAATCTGATGCAAATATAGGAACACTCCGGGAAAAATTGATTGCGAAAAAAGTCCCTACAACAATTAACAGTAAGTGACAAGAAGTGTTGTCATGAGGACATCTGGACAAAGCAGCTGTGGGGATGTAGACTATAAAATACAATGAATAATATTACAGTGAGGACAGTGAGATGGGCAAATTTTTGTAACTTGGTTGTCTGAGATATTGTAAATGATGGACCCGGTGGTTCGAGCCACAACACAACCCCCGGATCATGTGATCTGAAGTAGTCATCAGCCTCCATGGTTGCTCAGCTCCCTCCTCTACCAATCACAGGTTAGTATGTGAGATCATGACCTGGTGGTTGTGATGTGGTCGGAACCCCTGAGTCCATCAGCTGCAATAACCCGGGACAGGTATGTAAATTTATTGTTCTCAGACAACCCCTTTAATTCATCTACAGCAGTTTTCTGAGTTAGATGGATGTAAATGAGTCCGATCTTTGGTGTGTGTCTGTTAAATATCTTGTATTTGCCGGTGAGACTTGTGTCCACTGTTAAATATCCGGACCTGGCCTTGTCCACGATAGGAAGAAGTCATCTTGTTATAAATCAGTGTAGAGGTTTATTAATATCTTGAAGGAAAACACAGGAACAGGGAAAATGTCCAAATCACACAAATATCAGTCAATTGTCAATAGCTTACATCTTCAGAGAAGTTAAATCATCTGGATATCTTGTAGTTACAGCTTGGTTCATGCTTGTCATCTGGTTGGTGGACTTGGGCTGGTTACGACGTCCATGGATGTCCATCTGCCTGGACCACCCACCCTGGTGTTCCCAAAGACAGACCTCCTGGTCTTCCCCTGGTCTTCCCAAAGACAGACCCAGACATGTGTATTTCTTACTCATTTATATTCATGAGAGTGGGTGTTACCTTCCATCTTGTAGCTATGTAAGGAGATTTCTAAAATAGTGTACACTAACCGCACCCATGTTCCAAGAATATAAGACTATGATGTCAGTAGAGTGTTAACCCCATGTCTGCTAGAGAATATTGTAAATATATAATATTTAACAGTGTCCTAATGTTGTGCCCACATAGTTCCTTCTGTGCCCTTCTTGCCACTTTTTATGAGGGATAGGCACACCTTGGCCCTTTCTGGTGTTCCCAACTGGCGTAGATTTCAGTTCTAGCATGCAAGGAGTCCACAGCTTCTCGATAATTCAGGAGCAGATATGGATTAAGACTGACATACAGAACGCCAGTCTTAATAAAATCCTCCCACTGTCTTATGTCTTGTGCAGGGCTCAAGGGGGTGGGGCGTGACACAAAACGTCCCTATGACATCAGTGAATTATTAATAGGAAGTGTTGGACAAAGGAGCAGAAAGGATGTAGATTGTAAATACAATGAATGATATGACTGAGGATAGCGAGATTGTATTTGGATTAGGATGGAGTGAGGGGGAGTTGGAGAATTCCTCTTTCTAAGCTTCTGGGCTATGACAATGTTCAGACCTTCAGTACTGTCCATCTGTAGGATGTGATAGGATAAATAGTCCGGATTTGACGCCAGAACATTTCAGCTATGAGACACATAGGACTCTGCTCGGGCTGCAGTCCAGGGCTGTCTTCCCACACCTCTGTTAAGTTGTGGCCAAGTGTACTGTGGTCATTTTGTATCTTGACTGTCTCACACATAATGGCCGCCCACCATGAAGATCTTTTCTACCTTTTTGCCTATTCACTAAAATTGTCGCTGCCAAAATACAATAATCAACAGCTGCAAAGATTTCCTTTATAGCAGCCACCTGCACCTAGGAAGCCTCAAAAACAACTCATTGAGCTCTATGGGACAGTTGTGGGCATGCTCTGTGACCTGTGCTGAGTGCGCTGTGCTGGGAGAGGGAGGAGGAGCTGTACTTATCATCGATGGCCAATGGTGTGAATTTCCTTTGGCGCTTAACCACGTTCCACCAAAGCCATTTTTGATTTTGGTTTTTAACTCCCCTTCTCCCAAAAGCCATAACTTTTTTTTATTTTTTTTCGTTCACAGAGCCGTAATGGCGCAATTTAATATTCAGAATGGGGTGGAATTAGAGAAAAACCTCTTATGTGCCACTTTCTTATGGGTTTTGTTTTTATGGCATTCACTGCGCAGTCAAAGTGACATATCACCTGTATACTGCAGGTCAATATGGTTATGGCGATATAAAATTTATATAGATTTTAGTACGTTTAAACACCTTTAATACAATCTCAAACTAAAATAAAATAATTTCTTGTGGTTGCCATTAGAGATGAGCGAGTAGTATTCGATCGAATACCATGTACCCATAGGAGTGCATGTAAGCGGCCGAACACCAAGGGGTTAGACCCCTTGGTGTTCGGTCGCTTACACGCATTCCTATGGGAGCGAGGTAGTCGATCGAATGCTACTCGCTCATCTCTAGTTGCCATATTTTAACACCGTAAATTTTTTATGTTTATGTTTTTTATGTTTCCGTACGTGGGTGTATTTTTTGTGGGTCCAGATGTACTTTTTATTTTTACCATGTTGGGAAATATCGGATTTTTTATCACTTTTTATTCTAACTTTTTGGGAGCTGACCGTAAAAAAAAGTGGTGATTCCGCTCATTGAATTTTTTTTCCCCCACTATGGCCTTTATTTTTATCACTTTGTAGTTTCGGGTCTTTTGGATGGAGGGATATCTAATATGTTTTTACTGAGCTAGGAAAAGAGGTGTCATTTAAACTTTTTTTTTTTTTATTAAACACCCTATGGGGCTTGATCACTAATACAATACACAATATATCGCAAAATCCATATAGGTCTGTTATAGGCTGCTTACGGCAACCTGTAATACACCTGTAGTGATGACAATAGTAATGATCTCATTCCGGGATCAATAAGATACCTTGGTCAAGTTTGACCATAGCATCTCAAGGGTAATGCCTGTGATCAGAACTTGAACCGGAGTGGCTGCCAAGTTTAAAGACCCACCATAACAGAAGGGAGATGTCATAGAAGGGGTTAAACAGGACATTTCACTAACTAAAACTCTTTGTGTGTGAACAGTTACCAATAACATGTCTCATTTTTCCTGCCCATGAGCCACAGGTGAGGCCATTGTAATACAGCGTCCTCCGTATAGTCAGAGGTTACAATGGACCCCATAGACTATGAATCAGCCAATGTACAAGGTAAGATACTCAAAGACTGTGGATTTAGACTTTGTCATCTCTAGTGTTACTATAGACGTGTATATATATCAGTGTTACCTATTAAAATGTTTCGAGCTTCCTCGTCTGATATTTGAGGTGTCGGCTGCTTCTAATTCTATCTGGATTGTTCTGAAACAAACAATGGAGCACTGGGGGAGGGGGAGCCTGGAGTGAACTATATAAGATGATTTATACTTTCTGATCAACAAGTCCATAGATGAAAGCCACCATATACTGCGCTAAACAACATGTACACCAGATGTAAGTCTATGAACACACTGGAGAGTAATGACTGGCAAATGTGATGCTTGTACAAATACAACTCACATCAGGTTATAGTAGTTGTATTATTGTGCATATGAGGCAGTATATATTTTTCTCTCTGCAGATATACATATATATATATACAGACCCCTGCAGTCTTGTGCATACATGGTACACACTCTCAGGTTGCCCCCAAATCACTACACGCCAAGAACAACACAATGAACTCCACATCTGAGCTGATACTGAAGTCTTATTGTAATGAGCTGGAATTTACTATAGATTGTCAAGGGGCGCAACCTAGTTATAATTTATCCTGTATTATACTCCAGAGCTGCACTCACTATTCTGCTGGTACAGTCACTGTGTACATACATTACATTACTTATCCTGTATTATACTCCAGAGCTGCGCTCACTATTCTGCTGGTACAGTCATTGTGTACATACATTACTTATCCTGTACTGATCCTGAGTTACATCCTGTATTATACTCCAGAGCTGCACTCACTATTCTGCTGGTACAGTCACTGTGTACATACATTACTTATCCTGTATTATACTCCAGAGCTGCGCTCACTATTCTGCTGGTACAGTCACTGTGTACATACATTACATTACTGATCCTGTATTATACTCCAGAGCTGCGCTCACTATTCTGCTGGTACAGTCACTGTGTACATACATTACATTACTGATCCTGTATTATACTCCAGAGCTGCACTCACTATTCTGCTGTGTGGTCAAAGGGAGCATGAACAGGAATGGCTGGGATTAGAGACACTGAAATGGTGTTATATTGTTTGGGCGCCATCATACTATATGGGGCACTACAGGGGGCATTACACTGTTTGTGAGGGCATGAAGGGGATTTATAATGTATTTGAAGAATTAAGGCCACTAATAGGGCATTATAGTGTGTGGGAGCACCAATGGGCATTATACCATGTGACGGCCACTAGAGGGGCATTATACTGCATGGAGACATTTAGGGGGCATTGTACTATGTAGTATAATAGTACAGTCTTTATCACTGTATGTAACACAGAGCTGGGCAGTATTACTGTATGAGTTATAAAAGCACAGTGTGGGGTCAAAGTGGGCATGGGTGGGACTGGGAAGGTTTAGAGGCATGCGCTAATATATGTAAATACTGGACATTCTACGCTATTGTTCTGCTTGGACCTTTACCTGATGGCGGCTGCTGGTCATTGGACCTTTACTAGAAGTAGCACGAACCCCTTATCTAGGATGCGACCTTCACTATGCAGGACTGAGCTTATGTGAACACAGCGCCCCCTTGCCTTCTGTGCAAGTATTGCAGAGCCTGGTGAAGTCGGAAGTTCGCGTTTCTTTTCCAGGCTGTATCGGGCTGTCAAATTCCTTGGTGGGACATAAAAGAAGGAAAACATGACTAGAATGTGAGTCCTCCAGTGCGGGAATAGTAAAGCTCCAGCGTCCGATCCAACGCAAACACTTTGTGGTGTCAGATACAGCTCCACACTATTAACCGCTCCCTGAAGGGTTCAGCGCAACGTCTTAAAAGGCCCCTCGGAAATTGCTGGCCAAGTGCTCCACACATGGTAGACAGCTTAATGGCTGTGGTCGGGGTGTCTGGCGAGTATAGAAAGTCTTGGGTGCTATAATAATCCCATCATTCCCATACAATCCGATGATTGTGGACTTGGCACCCCGCATTGAACCCGCAGGGACCTGCGCAGTCTGGACGCTTCACGTTCCAGGATCCCTTGTAAGAGCCGTGTGTGAGTCCACTAATGAGTCCAGACGACCGCTACGCTAAACCTCGTATTTACTGAGCCATCCGTGCAACCTGATCTAACCGTGTAATGTAGGAAACGGAACGCAGCAGGCGAAGCCATGAAACTGCCGGCTCTGCACTTTCCGACTATTAGCTGGATGTTTTATGTGTCACCGGGGATGGGGAGATGTGTACGGTGTGTACTGGATCCTATTACAGGCGATGATCAATCAGTCAAGCCCGTATAATTGTCTAATGCTGAAATATAGATGTAGCAGAGCTGAGTTTGTCATTCAGCGCAATGTCCCAAAATGTGGTTTTATAAAGAACTGCCGGAAAATCTGAGATAACATAGAACATATGAAGACCATTCTGGCACCTATTGTACTGTAAGGGTTAATTGGGTCCCACAATTCCCACACAATGACAATGCTATAGAATCCATCTATCTACAGTATCTATCTATCTATCTATCTATCTATCTATCTATCTATCTATCTATCTACCTTTCTTATATTTATCTATGTATCCATCTGTATGGTATTGATCTATCCTTAGGCTAGGTCATCATTGTTGGACTCCCCTCGGCAACCATCCCGGATTTTGCAGGACAGTTCCGGATTTTGGGTCCTGTCCCACCGTCCCAATCGACGGGAGGTATGTCCCGGATTCAACTCATCTGTATCCGGAGGAATACAGCTCCTGCTTCACTGCTGTATTCCAGCCCCGGGAGCTGTAGGCGCAATGTGATGACATCACTCATATTGCACCCGCAGCAACCAGAACACTCCATGACTGAGACTGCAGACAGAGCAGCAGTGGAGCTAGGAGATGAATTGGGGGGAACCTAAAACTAGGGGTAAATGAAGGGGGGACATTGAATTGGGGACAGATGAAAGGGGAACATTAAACTGGGGACAGATGAAGGAGGGACATTGAACTGGGGGCAGATGCAAGGAGAAACATTAAACTGGGGGCAGATGAAGGGGGGCATTAAATGTGGCAAATAAGGAGGGACATTAAACTGGGGGAGATTAAGAGGGACATTAAACTGGGAACAGCTGGAGGGGGACATTAAACAATGGGGGGGATCAATGGACGGAGACATTAAGCTGGAGACAACTGGAAAGTGACATTAAATTGGGGGCAACATGTCTGTCTCTAGTTGCCCCAAATTTAATGTCACCCTGCAGCTAGGATCTGGCATGGCCATGTCATAGATGGACAACCCATTGATTTTCTAACTGACAACTTAGGAACTGTGTAATTCTCCTTTTCACCTGCGGAGGTGCTGCAGGGAAACTAAACTTGTGCCAAAAGTGAAGATTTCCTGCGAGATCATTTTTAGAATAACCATTCATATAATATTTAGAGCCCGTGAAAATCACAAAAAGATTTGATATAATTTTTGGAGGCATCTCACAATGGTGATGATTCTTGATAGTCTGAACAGTAGAGGGCGCATTAATGATGTTATGTCGCTTGGCAGGAAGTTCTTTGTACAGGCGAAATTTTGATGTAGACGGTAAATCAGAATTGTAAAAATCTCAAGGTCAGACCAACATCCTGCACAATGTGTCACTGACAGGCACTGTTCTGCTGTGGAGGACGCAACTATTGTATTCATGTCTGCAGAACATGAGTCAGCGAAATACGGAAGAACTGCAGAGCATATCTATCTATCTATCTATCTATCTATCTATCTATCTCCTATCTATCTATCTATCTATCTATCTATCTATCTAATCTCATATCTATATCTCTGAATCATTTCTAATAAGAAAACATTCTCCTGCAGTTTATTAAGTGTTAATATTTTCATGTCCTCGCCCTTAAGGAACCCTTCTTGCCACAACGTTGCGCTCCTCTGTAATGATTATTTTCCTTCTGTTTAGTATCAGGCCCTGTCTACATTGATCATCTCCCGATCCCGCCGGCCTGGCCAGTAATATACAGAACACACACCAGCTGCAGTATTTTAGGGGCTTCTATAAATTCTTCTCCGACCACACACGTTGCGGAGGTGACTACTTACTAAAGTTTCTTGCCAATCTCTTTTGTTCTTCTGGGTTCCATAAAGTCTTCCGGAACAATAGCGGCCGAGCCCAGGGGTGCTGTATATTCTTGGGCGAGCATTGTGGGGTGATTTTACGGCCGCGCTCTTCGCACACATCCTGCCAACTTCCTCCTAAATCCATAATACACTCCGATTTAATATTAACTCAAGTGACTGAATCTTCATGAAATTATATGAAGCTGCGAAAACACGGCCGGGGGGCGGCTCCTCATCGTTTTGGCGTTAAATGAGGAAAAAATCACTTTTATATGGAGAGTGTATATTTCAGGGTTGTTACAGCTGGAGCTGGTTTTTATTCCCATTGCCTGAATATAATATATTGAAAAATAAAATGATTTAATTTTTTGACAAATGTTTTGCATTACCACTAGTGACCTGTAGGGGGCCATCAAGCCCTATGGACAGAGCACATTGACACAGATGTTACAGGAATGAATGGGCAGCTAGAATTTCATTCATGGAAAAGGTCTTATTGATTTCACGTAGTAGAAGCGTCCGTCGCCTCCATTGCATTATGCACAGTAACTTTTATGCTGCTGGAGCTTTTCCCGATTTCCCTTTTACCTTTATCACATGCTAAGAACATTGAGAAGAGAAATCTTAAGTCATATGTTGACGTTCTTTATGTGTTGTAGTGGCAGTCTGCAGCCTGGGTCCACAATGGGGGCGCTAGCTATCTGGACTCCCTAGGCTTACTATTATAGATGCATTGATGAAGGTCGGTGAATTATCACCAAGTCCTGGCACAAGAGAGTGTTGTGTGTAGAAGCTCCGGGTAGTAAAGGACCCATAAGAGTGCATGCTCTACCGGGCCCACAGGTAGCAGGTGAAACCGCTGGTGGTTGGTACAGTCACTGCGAAACATACAGACAGGCATCGTACGGCAGCTTTATCCAACTAGGTGGGGAATTAAAGCACCATGGAATTAATGGTGCTATATAAATAAACAACAACAATAATAATAATAATAATTTATCATTTCTTTTATTCCAGAAAACTATCTAGAACCTTTCTTGTGCGGAGCGGGTGTCGGGATGGGCCGGGCATGAGTTAGAATGGAAATCTACCAATTCGAATGAAGAGATTGCAGCCACAAGGAGGTAGCACTAAACTGTGTGAAGGCCACAAGGAAGGGGCATGATACTGTGTTAAGGACATGAGGAGGGAGAATTATACTGCGGGGGCAAAAGGAGGGGGCATTATACTGTGGGGACTTAAAGGAGGGGGCATTATACTGTGGGGACTTAAAGGAGGGAGCATTATACTGTGGGGACTAGAAGGATCGAACATTATACTGTGGGGCACAAGAAGGGGGTATTATATTGTGGGGACTAGAAGGAGGGAGCATTATACTGTGGGGGCACAAGAAGGGGGCATTATACTGTGGGGATTAGAAGGAGGGGGCATTATACTGCGGGGGCACAAGAAGAGGACATTATACTGTAGGGACTAGAAGGAGGGGGCATTGTACTGTGGGGGCACAAGGAGGGGGCATTATACTGTGGGGCACAAGAAGGGGGTCTTATACTGTGGGGACTAGAAGGAGGGGGCATTGTACTGTGAGGACTAGAAGGAGGGAGCATTATACTGTGGGGACTAGAAGCAGGGAGCATTATACTGTGGGGGCACAAGGAGGAGGATTATACTGTAGGGACTAGAAGGAGGGAGCATTATACTGTGGGGGCACAAGGAGAGGGCTTATACTGTGTGAGAGCTTTAAGGAGGGACGTTATACTTTTGGGGGAACAAGAATGGGGCATTATACTGTAGGAGCTACAAGGAGGGGGTATTATATTTTGAGGTTCAAAGAAAGGGGAATTATGCGGTGAAGGCCACAAAGAGGTGTCATTATACTGTAGGGACTACAAGGAAGGGGGCATTATATTGTTGGGGTCCAAAGAGGTGGCATTATTCTATGGGAGCCACATGGGGTGCATTATACTGTATGAGAGCCATAAGAGTGGGGCCAGATGGGGGTATGATACTGTACGGGGACATTATATCGTATTGGGGGTCACTAAAAGGGCATTATACTGTGTGCAGACATATTCGGACCGAGTGTCATTGGAAAACATAGGTGTGTCTTATACTGTAATTTGCGAGCGCCCCACATATTTCTGGATATTTATAGCTATAGCACTAGGACCTCTAGTGATGGCTACAGTATAATGAACACTATTGTTCTGTCACCCAACTTTCCCTAGAACAGATAAACCTCCACAGCTGGATAGAAATTTCTACAGCTTGACAGAAGACGCTGTAATAGTAGACAAGCCCCGCCCCCTACGCAGAGAAGATTTGATGCGCCGTTTCATCATTTTCTATAGTAATCCAGACCAACTGGATTATTGGTTTAGCTAAAAATAACCCTCCATTTTTGTAGCAGCTTTTACGGGATTTGTGAACATTGTGAATGGAACTGGGGGGGGGGGTGTTGGGTGGGGGAGTCGGGATAAATTTAGAAATGACCTATTTTTATTAGGACGGCTTCAGATTAAACAGACAGGAAACCTTAATGAGTCATTGTAATCCCGGCCACTCCATTCACCGCCGCTTCTGACCACTAAGAAACTTTACAGATTTGCCACCGGGGTATAATTTTATTACTCAGAACGTATTTTGGCATCTGCTGGCAGTTACAGGGAAATGATGACTACAACAGTTCTGGCGAATTTATGGATGAGGGTTGTAGTCCCCCGGCGAGAAAAAAAACACAAAATATAATAGATGGAAATTATGATTTTATTAGTAGTGTATATCATTCTGCTTGCCCACTAAGGGGTGCTCACTATCTAAGGATTGAAGTCAATGTAAGCTGTTAAATCTCTATGGAGGGAGCTCCCTCTAGTGGTGGTTGCAAGAGAAGGGCGGGCCCCCCACTTGTCATGGGCCCGATAGCAGTCTCAAAGTGTTGGTACTTCTGTAATGATGCCTTCTAGTCCTCATCAAATGGTGGATATAGAGTGACATACTGGGTACAAACCTCTATTGGCCACCATTACGGTGCCCACAGTGGTCGGAACTGGCTCCGAATGACATATAAATCTGTAAAATGTGACAAGACGCACTCCATCCATGCTTTGATTTACTGCTCTCTATGTGTGTCAGTGTTCACTGCAGTTCTAGCATTCTAATCACAAAGCTTATGATGAAGAGTTTTTTTTAGCTCCTTGTAGATTTGCAAACATGGAGGCTATCTTTACTGCTTTCTCAGGCAGTAACTTAACATAAAGGACTTGTAGAGTGTAAGGAACAGTTTTTTTGGGTCAGGAAAAATGGTACCTATATTTATCGGGCCAAAGATGGTGCAGCTCAACCGATCTAAGAATGTTAGCTCAGCTGAGCTGTGTTCGGGCTAGTAAGGTAGGCTTTACATGGGTGTATTCGGTCCATAAAATACCAACCACATGCCCGCCATAGTTCCCAGATTGAACAATGAGGGTCCAGGACCTAGACTCCAAGCATCTTAGGTGTCTATGATGCCTCCTTGTGGGACTACTGTCCTGTGCTAAAAAGATGATTATGGTCCAGGACAGCAGACCTGCGGGGAGGCAGACTCCTAACATCACAATGCTTGGAATCCGGGTCCTAGCTCAGTGTTCTGTCCGGGAAATATGGCCGATATCCAGTCTGTATATCATGGACCCAACAACACGCCATTTTGCATTTGTTAAAACTGTTTTTAATGGGGGAGATGTATAATAACTGGAGGAGTCAATGCCAGTCTCCATATCCCCTGCATCAGCAGAGGGTGCATCTTATTTATGAGGAGGTGCAAACCTCAAACGCAGGGGTGAACCTACCCCTTTTGCCGCCCGAGGCGAACTACAGAAAGCCGCCCCCCCCTGCCCGGGCGGAGGGGGCGGAGCGGAGGGGGCATGGCGGAGCGACGGGGGCGTGGCGAAGCGACGGGGGCGGGGCTTAGCGCCATTCGCAGGCAGAGAGCAGGCACAGAGAGGACCTGGTCTCTGCCTGAGCGTGAGGGGAGGCTGCTGGAGCAGCGCTGCTCCAGTGGCCTCCCCAAACCACCGCTCGGTGCCATGCCAGTCCAGGACAGCTTGTCCTGGACTGGCTTAGGTAAGCAAAAATGCCGCCCTCCCTGGGGCCCTGGCATAGCGCCGCCTGAAGCGGTCGCTTCAGGTCGCCTCATGGGAGGTGCGGCACTGCTCAAACGTGCCCTCCACTGGGCCTTGAGCCTGCACGGAGACCTACGCCAGCTTGTATCTGATGTATGTAGAGTTCATGCAGATCAATGCGATTCTCCTTTAAGGGATACTGCAGAGTAAGAAAACAAACTGGCCGCACGTGAATGTCGTAGGATGGGGACGGGTCACAGCTCAGACAGGATGGTGACCCCTGAGGGGGTGCCGTGACCCCCATTAATAGGAGCCTGTTTCCTGTTCTTGGAGATAAGACTGTACACACTTCCCTTGTGATCTCTGACATCTCCTTACGTCGGTCTGTCGTATAACCTGCGCCGCCGCCATTGTCTTCAGCTTTTTTATCTTTTAATATACTCAAAGGTTCCAAGAGCAGTAAAACTATAACAATAGGTGAAGATGAAGCGGCGTCCGGGCCTCATACACAACATGGAGGCATTTGTGATGAACTGTCGCCCATAGCAACCAATCACAACGCAGCCTTCAGGTTCCAGTAGCGTTACAAGAAATGGAAGCAGCGCTGTGATTGGTTGCTATGGGCAACACAGACAAATTATCTTTAAAGGGGTTGTCACATTAAAGACACTGATCCCCTATCCATAGTACAGGAGATAGGGGTCACATCCGACCCGACCGCTGGGTCTCCCTGTATCCCCCTTTGTGCTCATTAGTATGGCCCCTGTCGGTGCCTCCACATATAATATAATGGCCCTTGCACTGCCCCATGTAATATAATGGCCCCTAAAGTGCTCCACATGTAATATAATGACCCCGACTGTTCTCCACATGAAATGTAATGACCTCTCCAGTGCTCCACGTGTAATATAATAGCCCCGCAGTGCACACATCTAATATAATGGCTTCTACAGTGCCCCACATCTAATATAATAGCCCCACAGTGCCCACATCTAATATAATGGCCTCCATACTGCCATCATTCTCAGTGATGTTTAAGGAGGAAATAGAGAGCGGAGTGGTGAGTAGAACCCGACTTATCGCCTGCTCCCCTGGGCTCCTGTAAATACAAAGTAACAATGGTGCCCATGGCTGTGCATGGCCTTTCATCTTTGGCGGAGGGGAGGCAGAGGCTCACACCATGGCGCATACTTCCAAGTATATTGGGGTGCACTCCCAGGGGTACATGTACTGCAGGTTGAGAACCGCTGCTTTAGAGGACACGAAGGTTGTCTCTTCCCAATGCGAGGAGACCAGGACTATAAACCATACATTATAGTTGGGGGGCTGATTACAGATTTTACATTGGTAGTCCAGGTACTTCATGTTACAAAACCAAGGAAAAAGAAATATAGGATGGCACTGCTAGAAATATAAATGAAAGTCCCAATAAATTGAAGGTAAGTATGAGGATTGTAACCTTAAATGTGAAGAGCTGTGGGGGTGCTCAACAACCAAAAAAAGGCAGTATGAACAAATAGAGCATATGTAGAAAAAATTAGGAAGGGCACTCACCCACATCCAAGCTCGTCTTCATAAAATACTTCTTTTATTAAGGTAACAGATTTCTTTAAAATCAAGTAGTGCAGGGAGGGAATAGAGCATATATAGGCAAGTAGTCTACATATATATGCCTACTTGCCTGATATGCTCTATTCCCTCCCTGCACTACTTGATTTTAAAGAAATCTGTTACCTTAATAAAAGAAGTATTTTATGAAGACGAGCTTGGATGTGGGTGAGTGCCCTTCCTAATTTTTTCTACATATGCTCTACTTCATGTTACACATCTCAAAGTTCCTCAGACCCTCGCAGCTCTTTCCTTCTTCTGCGTACCGATACCATTACAATATGACTGTTGAAGGAATGTCCTTGTTTATCGCGGCCCCAGTCCTATTAATAAGCAGAGAGAAGCTTTATGTCTACCACAATATGGCTTCTTGTGTAAGGTTGGGTGGGGCGCATCTTCAGGATTGAAAGACGTTTCCAAGCCAAGTTCTGAGCAGCTCATGAATTGTAGATTCTCCTCAGAGTAGGAATTATATGTGAGTTTGATGCCAGCCTTGTGAATGGTCCAGCACATGGAGAAGTCTACTACCGCCTACACAGCTGGCATGGACGCCAGTCCTGCCCGTGGAATTTACAAAGCTCCATTTAGATCATTATTGACTGTTTTACACGGCAAGGCCAACTTCTCCCTCTTGTCCCATATAATTTTGTCTACCTGTGTGGCCAATGTGGGTTCGAACACTGCTACATCTTAAAGGGGCTACCCTGTGTCTTGTGGTCACTGCCAGCCTGTGACCGATCACCTTTGATTCCCAACAAGGGTCTTTATGTCCTGTCCATTTGGGAAGGGGTCTGCTGCTTGCTAGGTTTTTGACCTAAACTATATACTGACTCTGTCTCTTTAGGGGTCGTTCATATGGAGGAGTTTGGGGCTTATTATCAGCTCTATAATGGCCCCCACTGTGCTCCCATGTGTAACATAATGACCCCCCACATATAAAACAATGGCCCCCACTGTGCTCCCTACATGGAGAAACCTGGGAACACTGTGAGGATAATGTTCTTTGATTTCTCCAGTGCGTTCAACACCATCCAGCCAGGGCTACTGAGGGAGAAGCTGAACCTTGGTGGAGTGGACCATCACCTCTCCAACTGGATCCTAGACTACCTGACAAACCACCCTCAGTATGTGAGAGCCCAGGACTGTGTGTCTGACACTGTGATCTGTAGTACGGGGGCACCACAAGGTACAGTTCTTGCCCCATTTCTCTTCACACTGTACACTGCTGACTTTAGGCACAACTCATCCAGCTGTTACAGAAGTACTCCGATGACTCTGCTATAGTCGGCCTTATCACTGATGGCGATGATAGGGAATACAGAGACTTAAACCGGGATTTTGTTGAATCGTTCCAGCGGAACCACCTCAGGATTAATGCTGGGAAGACCAAGGAGATGGTGGTGGACTTTAGTAAACGGAGAAGTGCTCCGACCCCGGTGGAGATCTAAGGAACATGTATTGAGATAGTCAGGACCTATAAGTATCTGGGCGTGCTCCTCAATAATAAACTAGACTGGGCTGATCACCTGGAGGCGCTGCACAGAAAAGGTCACAGCAGACTCTACCTGCTCAGGAGACTGAGGGCCTTCGGAGTCCAGGCGCCACTTCTTTTAGGACCTTTTTCAACTCTGTGGTTGCTTCAGCCATCTTTTTTGGTGTGGCCTGCTGGGGGAGCAGTATATCAACCAGGGACAGAAATAGACTTGACTTATCTTATAATGGCTGCCACTTGTAACACAATAACCCGCACATGTAATATAATGGCCCCACTGTGCCCCCATGAATAACATATGGACCCCTATGTATGCCCATGTGTAACACTACCATGGCTTCTGACATTAACCCCATTGTTCAGAAAGTATATTAACAGCAACCCTTTTACTGCCCTAGATCACCAGGGATGCTAACTCTAACCCTTTTGTTTTCATTGACCACAAGTAGGTCTGGACGATTATTGAATTAATTTCATTAATTCACCCTGAGGATTTCTGACTATTCTGTTTTTTAAGTAGATTTTTTGTGACATCCACCAAAATACTTCACTGTCCTAGACCACCAGGGATACTGACAATAATATTTATCACTCACAAATTTTATAATAAACTTTAATAGCAAATTTTCTTTGAAATCCTGCATTTTTTACTCTTCACATGAAACCTGATGACTACAAAATCCCATAGACCCCAACCCTCAATTCAGGCCTAGCCAAATGTCGCAGAGACTCATTGGATCCATTCGTATCAGGGACAGTCCTGATATTGGTCATTTGCATTAATCTATGACTACCGGCCACCAGCCCGATATGTTTTTCGATTGGGCTCAATCACTGCTGTTATTCCTGGCGTCCTCTCCCTGGGATTGGAGGGCTCTTCCAGGTGACGGGCGATGTCTCAAAGCCTTGGATATATTGCTCCCTTTCTGCATGTGGTTAAAACAAAGTGTTTCTTCATTGCTGGAAACATTAATGGTCTTCTGTAACAGGCATGAAGTCAGTTTAGTTGAGTTTGTCATCTGGGTCTTCGCGACCGTGATAGATTTTTTTTCTCCCTCTACAATGGGGTTATTGAAAGCTTTGCTGGGAGTCTAATTGATTGCAGACCCTCTGGAAGGCTCGACTCCGAGGGTCTGGAACGGCTCCAGTCTGGTTTTTCCTTTAGCCTGTGGCTCACAGTTATATAAAGTTAAAGCTTGCTGGCAAATGACCTGTGAGAATTTACCAGCTTTGTAAAAAATTTAGCAAGGCCGTTTCGGTAATGGTTATTGAAGCGGTAAGACCTTACTAATAACTAAGTGTTTGAGGCTGTTAGATGTTGAAGGGCATCCAGCTGTAATAGCTGTGGACATGTGCGGGATATCATTGTGGCGTAAGTGCATGCCTACAGAGCAAAGTATTTATCCCCTGAAGGTTCACCTCCGGGACTCGAGGGTCTTCTTACACCACCAAGGCTAAAGGCCAACAATCCGAGGTCTGCTTGCAATTGACCAAACTCCCATATTGGTAAGGTCACTGCACTGAAACAAATGACCATTCTATTATAGAAGGTTGAACCTTAGTTGTACAAAAGTTTTAGGCAGGTGTAGGGAAAAAAATACTGTAAAGCAAGAATGCTTTCAGAAATAGAAGGGTTAATAGTTTATTTTTGCCAATAAACAAAATGAAGTAGATAAATCCCATCAATATTCGGTGTGACCTTTGCTCTTTGCCTTCCATCAGTCCTTCTTGGTACCTGAAGACAGTTTTTGGCAGAACTGGACAGGGAGATTGTTCCCCCCACCATCTTGGAGAATCCATCTGTCTCTTCATGTCATCCCAGACAGACTGGATGATAAGATCAGGGCTATATCTACTGGGGCCATATCATCACTTCCAGGACTCCTGTAATGGGAGCAGGAGCTCCAGTGAAGGCATCGGGCCACTATATAGCGGACAGAGCTTTCTCCTTCCTGTCTGGTATTTTTTACAGGATGGGCACCGGCTGTGGTTTAGTACAGATGATCGGCCCAGTGGCCTAGTGTCGGTCATACTCACCGTCTCGCAACTCTTTAGGGCCTGTTTTGTCCAGTGCTCTCTCGGTGATGTCATGTGCCTGGGGTCACTGCTGAAGCCTGCGATTGGGCTACCAACAGTCACATGGACATGCCAAGTGCCATGATGCCATGATGCTTAGCGTGTCCTTATCACGGATGATGTCACCGAGAAGAATCATAAAGTGCGCTGGATGCCACGAGGAGGCCCAAAAGAGATGAGAGAAGTTGAGTATGAATGTTTTTTATTTTTTACACCTCTCCTGGTCCTCCATCTATTATACTCTGGTGTCTGAAGAGACTGTGTAGTATAATAATGTCACTTACAGTTCTATCCAAACTTGTTCAACCCGAACGAATCAGGGCCCTGAACCATCCGAACCCAAAAAGTGTCACAGATGGAAAAAGTGGCAGCAAAATTAATTCTAGCAAGGTCGAGGGTGACTCAGGTAAGGCAAGATATATTGTCTGGCGGGGTAAATATATAACATGGTATAGCATAGGGTTGGTGCGTGTGGGTCGGTCATCCCGGTGTTTTACAACCAACATCGCTACACCCTTGTATTTACTGAAAAGTAGTGATCGGAGAAAGAATTGACTGATTTGGGTCATTCAGTTCATTCATTTCTGAAAAATATAATCTTTGCGGATTTTCCGGTTGTTGGCTCCACATCAGGTCTACAATTCAGGACTTGGTTTATTGGTTCCAGTCTGAATCATGTGCATCATGCGCTGCAGGGGCCCCTCACAAGGCATGAAGACATGATGGGATTTTCAAAGAAGACTTTATCTGTATTACTGGGTAACATTTCTATCTACTTGGTTTGTCACGGTTGAGTTTCATGCGGTTGTCGTAGATTGTTATCAAACAAGGAGGCCATTTAGTGCGCCGGCCCTTCTTTATACTGTCCGTATACATTGCTGATTGCTATGGTTAGTAGGGCATTTCAGACTACGAGACCAAAGTCTCTAGTGCATATAGTATTTATGGCTCTACAGCGCAAGGACAGTGGGTTCATTGAGATAATCCAAAAATATGTTTCTCATTTAACGCCACCCCGCCACAGCTATTTTTCAATTTTCATTTTTTATCCTCCGCTTTCCAAATGCCAAAACTTTTTTATTTTTCTGCTTATTTTTTGCGGGTCAATTTGTATTTTGTAGTGGTAACATTTAATATTCTATATGATGTAGTGGAAAGCTGGAAAAAAATTCAGAATGGGGTGAAATTAGAGAAAAACTGCGTTTGTGCAACTTTCTTACGAGCTTCCTTTTTATAGCCCTCTGTCTCTCCTCTGATTGACAGGAATAGGTACTTTATGCCTAATATCAGTCCTGACTTCTGTTGCACTTGCTGCTGCTTATATTCTCGGCGTATGCACAGTACATGTGACTCGAACCAGGCCGGCATCACGACAGTACTGTGCATGTTCCGAGAAAATGAGCAGTGTTGAGTGCGATACAAATCAGCCTGGCCATGAAAATCAGAGGAGGGACAGAGGGTTTCATGGAAAGGTGGTATCCTCACCTCTTTGGTGTCAATGTGTTGATATTCTGGGTTCAGTTGACAGACTCCCTTTAACCCTAGAACGCATACCTGGGGCCTCGCAGGCCTGGCCAGGAGGTCCAGATCCATTACAGAATCCCGTTCTGGTGGACCCGATTTCTATGGGTATGCGTTCTAGGGTTAAACATCTTGACAACCAAATGTGATGACCAATGAGGCCGCCTCAGGTTCCGGACCAAAAACCAGGTAGCCGCAACTGAAAGCTGGTGCATCCACCCGTGTATTCCGCTCCGGATTAGGCCCAATGAATGGGCCTAGTCGGGAGTGTCTTCAGGCCGACTTGTGAGGCAAAACGGCCTGAAGAATGAGCATCTCACTTCTTTTTGTTTGTTCCGGCTTTTTGGTAAAAAAGATACGGCCTCAAAATCCTGACCAAAAATCCCTGTGTGAACTTATCCTAAAACTTTACTCACAGAAAGGCAAAAAGTTTGGTGGGGCAACCAGCATGGTGGTTTCAGATTAGTGTTACAAAAGGTAACAAGTTGGCATGAACTGTGACAAGTTGTTGTTTTCTTCAACAACAGTGCTGTCACTTCCACACCACCTCAGTCTGGGACATTTGCTATCACATCAGCTCAACGTTATTTCAAGAACGTATTAGTTCCATCTTCCATCGCGTCATCTGTTCTGATCTCCAACAACTGGGACAGGTTCACACCTGCAGCTCATACCTAGTGGCTAGCTAACCATTGTGTCTTCTCAATACAATCAATACAACTTCCTTTTATACCTGACTGCGTCGTCTCTGTTTGACCCTACGGGTGTACTGGTGGAAAAGTCTCTGCAACGCCCAAGAGGGTATATAGATGCATGCTCAGTTGACCACATGTATTGCTTACCCATGACCCAGCCATCATCCTCTAAAGCTACAGTGCACTTTTGAAGGATGTATTCTAAAACCATTGTCCTACACTGCTGGTACTCTTCACAAGCTGTCTAATGATACCTTGACCCATTACGCGATGAACAGTGGGGTCCATGTAGAGTTGTTGTCCTTTTTGTAAAAGGGACGCCAACCCTTTGTTCAACCCTTTCATCGACATGTAGCATCTGTTTTTACCCTTACGCACTGTTAGACTTCTATACCTTTAAAAGTAGGCAACCAAAGGCCCAAAAGCTAATAGGGCCAAGAGGTACCCCTCCATTCAACTGGAAACATCAAAATCCAGAGTAGTTTGAGTATCTCACATTATTCCCCCAATACTCACGAATGGACAACTCCTTCTCCAAAGCAAGCTGTCCCAGACAAACCCCCAAAATTGATATACTTGTCCCAGTTACCATATAGACCTGTCAGCCCTAGATGACCCCATACAAACATATTTGGGCTTTCCGAGACATATAAATAGAACAGAAAATCACTTGAATGAAGTCTGTATAAGCTTTTGAGATTATGTTGTCTAAAATCCATTCTGAAATGCTGTACTAAATATAGTATAAGCTGCGGCTACATAGAGATCTCCACATATGTTTCTTTTTCTGGTCTCTCCGTAGAGTAAAACATAAAATAATCCATAAAAGCGGCTAAATCTGACTATAGTAAAAATAGGATTAAATCCCCATTGTGAAAGAATAAGGAACGTGCTAGTACACTAGAAGCTTACTGCGAGATGAAGAGCCCAGTAAGTGTGCCCAAAAATAGAAAAATAACCAACATTTCACTGGACCATCGGGGGAAACCAAAACAAGCCAGGGTCTTGTGTAGTCATATCACTCTGTATGGTGGAGTGTGTACCCCAGTCTGCTATAGGGTGGTAGTCTCACAAGCCTCAAGTGTCAGGCACATGCTAGGACCCAAGGAGGGCAAACCAGAGGCGGTATCCATATGACCATCAGGTAAGCACGTGTTTAGCAGAGAGGAAGAACGTTCTTCATGACAAGAGAGTTAGGTTTGAGGTGGACCAAGTCGTACTTTTCAGCGATGGGACAAGAGAATATATTATTTCCCATGAAGCGGCAGTACAGACAAATGGGATGGAGTCCTCTCTGTCGAGAGGGTTAGGATGACCATCAAAGAGAAGGTGGCGGGGCCACACGGTGGCTCAGTGGTTAGCACTGCAGCCTTGCAGCACTGGGTCCTGGTGTTCAAATCCCGCCAAGGGCATAAAACTATCTGCAAGGAGTTTGTATGTTCTCCCCGTGTTTGCATGGATTTCCATCCCATATTCCAAAAAAGACATACTGATAGGGAAAAATGTACATTGTGAGCCCCATGTGGGGCTCACAATCTACAAAAAAAAAAAAAAGAGAAGGTGGCCATCTGTGGAAGAAAGCCACAAGTGAACATTATTCCTGGTTAGCACTGGAGAATCAAGTTGTTGGTTCCACCACTACATTCCGGATGAGGGAGAGGGAGACTCCCCCTGTATGGACTCAATGTCAGAAGACAAAGATCCTGTTATTGAACTGTTTGAGCATTGTTCCCATTTTAGTAAATCTCTATTAAAGTTGTTTTCCAAGATTAGAAAACATGGTTACTTTTTTCTTCTTAGGAAGTGACATCACACCCATTGGTCACATGACCATCCCATAGCTCCTACAGCTCAGTCCTTTTCAAATGAATGGGATAGAGCTACAGCATGTCCTTGTGACCAAGAAAAAAGTAGCCATATTTTCCAATCCTGGATAACCCCTGTTGTCATTCTTATGTCCTATAGCTGTATCTATAGCTGAGAGATCTTGGACAGAGACTTTTTGTCTACTAAATAGTGTCAGTCAATTCTCCTGTTGCGTAGAGTTGGACGATATACACATTTTCAACCAAGAGTGGTTGGACTTGGTAATAAATTCAATGAAAGGTAGTGGCCAAGTCATCAAGACCATCGGTACAGTATGGAGCAGGTCTATCTGAAGTGGGTGGTGTGACCTTGTGGGAACCTAGAAGAAGGCAGGCGGTGGCAGGAGCTGGCTTTCTAGACCTACAACAGCACTGTAGGACAGGAGAATGCCAATGGTCTGACTTTTAGTGGACAGGTGGAGAATTGCATAGTCTCCCAGCCATAGTAGAGGTCTGTTCAAAGTTCTGAAATTTCAAGTGTTTGGTACCTGCGACCATCAAGCATACTGTGCCACTCTACTGTATGTGTTTCTAACCATTAAGCGCTGGGCCGCTGTTGTGAAAGAACATAAAGACATCAGTTGAACAGAATTCTGTGAATTATTTGAAAGTGGAACCCAGAAAGCACCTCCTTACAGTTCTATGGAAAGTGTGCCCATAGAAGAACACAATCATTGAACATAGGATGACTTCGGAAGAGGATTATGGACAGATGAGTCGAAGACTGTGTTGAGTGCACCATCAAACTTTGGTGGAGAAAAGGTCATGTTATAAGATTGTCTTAGTCCAATGGTGGGAGTGAAAAAAATAAGAAACCAGAAATCTTATCACTTCACAGTATTTTATGGGTTTTGCCATCAGTCATGGTCCATGCTTGAATGATGGAGCAAGACAATGCCAAACCTTCTAAGCTATGAAAATGTTGGTGATGACATATGGAGACAGAGTATTGTCTTTGCTGAACCGTTCCAGACCCTATTGACCTGAGCTTCTCAAATGTCCTACAAACCAGACATACCCCAGCAAGAGCTAGAGGATTCATAGGTCGAAATTTCCCCAAAATATGTGATTGGTCATGAATATAAGGAAAAAATATTTTTTACTGTGTTAGCCAGTGGATATGAAATAAAAAAAAACCTTGAGAGTCTTCAGTAGTTGATACCTTTTTTAATGGCTAACTAATAATGATGACAGATTACAAACAAACTTTTGAGGCTCTAGACCTCTTCCTCATACCTGAGGAAGAGACCTAGAGCCTTGAAAGCTTGTAATTTGACATCTTCTTGGTCATGAATAGAAATTGTCTTGGAAATCTGCTGACCACCATGTGTCCAGATTCAGTAACCCTAAACAGTTATCAAAGTGCAAAGCTGTAACCAGACATTTTTTCCTCAAAATGAATGGCCAACCAGGCTGAGCTCGGCAAAACAAGAGTGCTCGTTTTTTGGGTGCCCTGCCGTCCTTCCTCATAGAAGGTGGCCTCATATTGGGTACTCCCCTCTATGACATCCAAATGGACAAAAATGGCTCATGGATTGGAGTTGTCTTCAAGAGTCATCCTATGTCATAGATCTCTCTTAAAACCCCCCCCAAAAAATTAGAATTTTTTTGAATTTCCTAATTTTTTTTTCTAAAAAAGAACGTTCTGCCTGTTCTTATGTAGTTCACTCTCACCGGTCAGCAGTGCTCGGGAGTATTTTAAGTTTACAGATATGACGGCTTTTATTAGCATCTTGAAATGTCATCTTTTTTTTTTTTTTTTTTGCTTTCTTAATCCCCAATTTGTTCTGGTTGTTTCTTAGAAAGCCGCAGTGTGTCGGGGGAGATAAGAGTCGACAGGAAGCACGCAAGGACAAATATCTTAACAAATCTGCTGTAAGGAAACTCTCTGGGAGGAACAGATCCTAGTACTTCAATAAATAATGAGGTTGTGTGCCGAGCGGCTGCCATGTACGAGTCTGCAGAAGACATCACTTCAAACACTATAATGGCCTCCTCTTAACCGGATTAGTGCGGCCATAATTGGCCTTTAACGTAAAAAAGAAAATGTCTCGGAGATAACAAGGCTTTGATTTTTCCATAAGATGTGAAGTCAAGTAAATGTTGGTTTATTTGTCGGAAGATTTAACATGGAAATACAGAAGGATTAACGTTTGGGTTTTTTCTTTCAGTGTTTTTATCACTAAATTTGTGTTTTTAATTCCAATTTTTGGAATTTTTAACTATATATCTGGATCTCAAGGTACAATGACATCAGGAGTCTGCAAAGAGCTGAGTAGGCCCATTAGCCAGAAGCCACATGGACCTTGTGGTGTATGTTGTCACCATCACAACTGGACTCGAGGGAACCAGATGTTTCCTCCTCTCCTACTGTGAATACAGATCGACATTGCGGCCTTGCTTGGTCAGCCTGTGGGTCTGCGGCTTTGGATCCATTGAGGTTGATGCCCAAAGATGATGTCAGGACTGACTGACCCCGATCTCAGCTATATTTCTCGCCCCGCCCCATGGATAGTTCTTTAGGTTTATATTGCTCTACTTTTGACCTTTAGCTCCATTTCTGACTCCGCTCCGGTGTCCTGTCATATCCTGACCACTCCTGGTGATGACCCTTAGGTCTGCTGATGCTACCACTGTATTGCATCATCACCACTGCTGTCAATCTGTGATTGTTTTAGGGACCATAATCTAGGACACTCCTGCAGAAAAGTCTATACCTTCTTATGGGGGTTAGGGGTGAAAGTCAGGAAACGCCAGTCTAGCCAGCAGCAAGGCATAGATAGATAGATAGATAGATAGATAGATAGATAGATAGATAGATAGATAGATAGATAGATAGATAGATAGAGTTACTGTAGACAGATACTATAGACAGACAGACACTGTAGGTAGAATATATAGATTAGATAGAGCAGGCATGTCAAACTCAGGGTACCCCGAGGGCCACATGAGTAACAAGAGGTTGTTGCGAGGGCTGCACACAGCAGCTAATGTCACACACGTATTTTAACAGCAGTCATGAAAACAAGATATGAAGTAGTAATATGTTACAGCAACATATATTTAACAAAAATACAGCAATTAAAAACCAAACATTTATTTGCTATCATTTTTTTCAATCTTTTTTAGATTATAAGTGGTGATCAGTCAGCCTTGTTCTCTGAGAAGATTTTGTTAGTTTCATAAAAGAAAATTATCTGTTTATATATACACCCTTCATCTGCCCCCAGATTCATGTCCCCTCCATCTCTGCCCCCAGATTCATGTCCCCCCTCCATCTCTGCCCCCAGATTCATGTCCCTCCATCTCTGCCCCCAGATTCATGTCCCCCCTCCATCTCTGCCCCCAGATTCATGTCCCCTCCATCACTGCCCCCAGACTCATGTCCCCTCCATCTCTGCCCCCAGACTCATGTCCCTCCCATCTCTGCCCCCAGACTCATGTCCCTCCCATCTCTGCCCCCCAGATTCATATCCCCCATCTCTGCCCCCCAGATTCATATCCCCCCATCCCTGCCCCCAGATTCATATCCCCCATCTCTGCCTCCCAGATTCATATCCCCCCATCTCTGCCCCAGATTCATGTCCGCTCCATCTCTGCCCCCAGATTCATATCCCCCCATCTCTGCCCCCAGATTCATGCCCCCCATCTCTGCCCCCAGATTCATGTCCCCTCCATCTCTGCCCCATATTCATGCCCCCCATCTCTGCCCCCAGATTCATGTCCCCCATCTCTGCCCCAGATTCATGTCTCCCATCTCTGCCCCCAGATTCATATCCCCCATCTCTGCCCCCAGATTCATGTCCCCTCCATCTCTGCCCCCAGATTCATGACCCCCATCTCTGCCCCCAGTGTCATGTCCCCCATCTCTGCCCCCAGTGTCATGCCGTCCTCTCCATCTCTGCCCCCAGATTCATGCCCCCCATCTCTGCCCCCAGTGTCATGTCCCCATCTCTGCCCCCAGATTCATGTCCCCTCCATCTCTGCCCCCAGATTCATGACCCCCATCTCTGCCCCCAGTGTCATGTCTCCCATCTCTGCCCCCAGTGTCATGCCGTCCTCTCCATCTCTGCCCCCAGTGTCATGCCGTCCTCTCCATCTCTGCCCCCCAGTGTCATGCCGTCACCTCCTTCATCTGCCCTCAGTTTCACGTTCCACCTCTATGCGTACACACATTAAACTTACCTTCTCCGACGACTCCGAGTCCTCGCTCCCCCGCCACACTCTCTCTCTTGGGCTAGTTCACATGTGAACTGCCCGCGAGGGTTTTGACACCGAGAGAGACGCGGCGAGCCGCGTCTCTCTCTGGTCAAAACCCGCCTGCCGCGACCATCGCGGTCGCGGCTTTCCCCTCCGCTGTCGGCTCAAATGAATGAGCCGACATAGGAGGGTGCTGCCGGGGGCCGGAAGCCGCGCGGCTCAACCCGCACGGCTTCCGCCTGAAGATTTAGACGCGATGTGACGTCATCACGTCACATCACGTCTACACAGCAGCGTGTAGTAGCGAGTAGCCGCGAGAGTATTGCACCTCTGCGGCCCGCACAAAATTCTCAAACTTTGTCTCTTAGAGACAAAGTTTGAGACTTTTGTGCGAGCCGCAAATATGCTTGTAAAGGACCGCATGCGGCCCGCGGGCCGCATGTTTGACATGCCTGAGATAGATAGATACAGTCCTATGAAAAAGTTTGGGCACCCCTATTAATCTTAATCATTTTTAGTTCTAAATATTTTGGTGTTTGCAACAGCCATTTCAGTTTGATATATCTAATAACTGATGGACACAGTAATATTTCAGGATTGAAATGAGGTTTATTGTACTAACAGAAAATGTGCAATATGCATTAAACCAAAATTTGACTGGTGCAAAAGTATGGGCACCCTTATCATTTTATTGATTTGAATACTCCTAACTACTTTTTACTGACTTACTGAAGCACAAAATTGGTTTTGTAACCTCACTGAGCTTTGAATTTCATAGCCAGGTGTATCCAATCATGAGAAAAGGTATTTAAGGTGGCCAATTGCAAGTTGTTCTCCTATTTGAATCTCCTCTGAAGAGTGGCATCATGGGCTACTCAAAACAACTCTCAAATGATCTGAAAACAAAGATTGTCCAACATAGTTGTTCAGGGGAAGGATACAAAAAGTTATCTCAGAGATTTAACTTGTCAGTTTCCATTGTGAGGAACATAGTAAGGAAATGGAAGACCACAGGGACAGTTCTTGTTAAGCCCAGAAGTGGCAGGCCAAGAAAAATATCAGAAAGGCAGAGAAGAAGAATGTTGAGAACAGTCAAGGACAATCCACAGACCACCTCCAAAGAGCTGCAGCATCATCTTGCTGCAGATGGTGTCACTGTGCATCGGTCAACTATACAGCGCACTTTGCACAAGGAGAAGCTGTATGGGAGAGTGATGAGAAAGAAGCCGTTTCTGCAAGCACACCACAAACAGAGTCGCCTGAGGTATGCAGAAGCACATTTGGACAAGCCAGCTTCATTTTGGAAGAAGTTCCTGTGGACTGATGAAACAAAGATTGAGTTGTTTGGTCATACAAAAAGGCGTTATGCATGGCGTCCAAAAAGAAACAGCATTCCAAGAAAAACACATGCTACCCACTGTAAAATTTGGTGGAGGTTCCATCATGCTTTGGGGCTGTGTGGCCAATGCCGGCATCGGGAATCTTGTTAAAGTTGAGGGTCGCATGGATTCCATGCAGTATCAGTAGATTCTTGAGAATAATGTTCAAGAATCAGTGACGAAGTTGAAGTTACGCCGGGGATGGATATTTCAGCAAGACAATGATCCAAAACACCGCTCCAAATCGACTCAGGCATTCATGCAGAGGAACAATTACAATGTTCTGGAATGGCCATCCCAGTCCCCAGACCTGAATATCATTGAACATCTGTGGGATGATCTGAAGCGGGCTGTCCATGCTCGGCGACCATCAAACTTAACTGAACTTGAATTGTTTTGTAAAGAGGAATGGTCCAAAATACCTTCATCCAGGATCCAGGAACTGATTACAAGCTACAGGAAGCGACTAGAGGCTGTTATCTTTGCAAAAGGAGGATTTACTAAATATTAATGTCACTTTTCTGTTGAGGTGCCCATACTTTTGCACCGGTCAAATTTTGGTTTAATGCATATTGCACATTTTCTGTTAGTACAATAAACCTCATTTCAATCCTGAAATATTACTGTGTCCATCAGTTATTAGATATATCAAACTGAAATGGCTGTTGCAAACACCAAAATATTTAGAACAAAAAATGATTAAGATTAATAGGGGTGCCCAAACTTTTTCATAGGACTGTAGATAGATAGATAGATAGATAGATAGATAGATAGATAGATAGATAGATAGATGCTGTAGATGGATATTATAGATAGATAGATGATAGCTAGAGAGATAGAATTATATGAGATAAATAGATAAGATAGATAGATAGATTGATATGAGATAGATAGATAGAAATTTATAGATAGATAGATAGATAGATAGATATTTATAGATAGATAATAGATAGATAGATAGATAGATAGATAGATAGATAGATAGATAGATATTAGAGATAGATAGATAGATAGATAGATAGATAGATAGATAGATAGATAGATAGATAGATAGATAGATAGATAGAATTTTGGTGAAAAGGAGCAGCAGGGCAGGGCCCTCACTGATCATGGGCACTATGGGGAAGTTAGTATCATGGTCACTTACAACATGTGATGAACAAACCTTTGGTGCCAGCAGAGATGTTAAGGGCTGTGGAATTTCTATCTAGATCACAACTTGATGTAAATACTCAAAAGAGAGGATTTTTGTAGTTTTTATTTTGATTTACAGCTCCAAAAATCCCAACAATGTCCTTTATGACTGCTGTGATATGATCGTATGAGCTGTAATCTCTTACACAGACCTCTCCTATGAAGGAATGGCGCTGCTGACACCGCTACCCTGGGACATGGTATTTTACAGTATCCATATGTCTGCACGACATGCAAAAATCCCTTATAATTTATTACCATCAGAAATATTTCACAGGAAATTCCAGGATCGAGTCAACAGGAAACCCAGCGAGGAGAACAATAGCATAATCAGCAAAATTTACAAAAAACTAAAATTTATAAAAAAAAGTGTCAGCCAAAAAGTGAAAATTTTTGGGAATCCCTTACAAAGAATTTCTCTGTAGGCGAACTGGTGTGTGTGACTCCTCTAGAGGGCGCTCAACACACAGTTTTACTAACGTCCTCATCACTTAGGTTTGTTACTGGTGGCTTATATATTTGTGATGGGGGGGGTCTCATGTCTACCATCTATAAAAAATAAAAAAAATTATAAAAATATCTCAATTTTTGTGCTATATTCCTAAAAGCTATACCTCACTGATAACCGGGATGAATATAGAAATTAATCAGATATTTTCTTTTAATAGACTGTTTCAAGTTTGGTTCTTCTGTCCGTAATTCTAATGCAAGCAAGTGTGTCCATTCACTGACAGCAAGCAGGGGTCTTCAAAATGGTGACAAATCCAAAAATATGGTCAGGAGTCGATTACTGTAGTCCTGTAATAGGCCTGTGGAAAGCTGGGTGACTGGCTAATTACTCTGGTAATTGTAATGACTGTCAGTAGTGGTTGTCATCCAGCCTCTGTGAGAGTAGACTATGAAATCTGCTGGCATATAAAAAGTTAAAGGACACCTGTCACTACATCTCAAAATCCCAATGACGTCCATCATCTGATCGGCACTGTCATCCTGAGCATTTCGGTGCTTTATTTGTTCAAATCCGTTCAACCATTCCAAAGATATAAGCCCTGTTAGTGTTGATACAGATTAGGATCTACTAGCGAAGTGGGCGGTAACATTGTGATATCTCTGGGGGCGGGGCCACTTTTCTAGTAGACACTAATTTTAATCCACACTATCAGGGCTTATATCTTTGGAATGGCTGAACGGATTTGGATAAACAAAGCGCCAAAATGCTCAGGGTGGCAGCGCCGATCAGATGAAATATGCCACACAGCTTTTCAGATCTGGTGACAGATCCTCCTTAAAGGGGTTTTGAAAATAATAATAATAATAATCTTCAACATGAACACGAGAAGCTTCTTCCTAGAGAAGCTTTAATAATAGCACATATAGGAGGATATAAGGTCAGTAGTTTATAGATATAGAACTGATACAGAAAAAAAGAACTTGGTTTGCAGAGTGAGAAGTTTAAAACTTTCGATGTCTATCGATGTAGAACAGATACTGGAAATAAGACCTTGCATGTGGAACAAGAAAGTGACCCCCATGACACATGAGGAAAGCAGGGAGTATGACATACTATAAGTAGTATTACTATTCTTACTTCTAGTGGACTGCATGATGTAGTATACAGCTCATAAGCAGGAATAAGTGTCTCCATGGTTACAGACTACAAACCAGGTCAGTGTAGTCTGATCCTGCTGTCCGTTATTATTCCATTTCCTTTGCTCCCGCTTCTTGATACCCAACAGAAAAGGGCACATATGATAGGATGAACTGCAGAATCTTCTCTATCTTTGTAAGTGTTGGATTTTTCTGGACATCTGTCATCCCGTCCTTTAAAATTTAAAGGGCCAGCAACACAAAAACGTGGTTGGTTCCATAGTCAGCAGAACACTGCTCAGTTGTCTCAGCCGGGTGTCTTCACCCAATGACCTTAGGTGTTTCAGAAATACAACTCTCAGCAGGCCATAACAACCTCTACCAGGAGATAGATTCTTCTATGATACCTGGCTGCAGGTTTTTATGAATATCTACTGCATATTTACACTGGCTCCTATATCTATTGGCATGGGGCACCATAATAGTAATCAAAATGGGCCCCCATAAAGGTGTTGGGTTTTTGCCCTCCAGGAAGGAAAGGGCTTGAGACGGTCACTGCCGTACGATTTACTTCTTTCTGGCGGGACCTAATTTGCATATTTACCCATGGAGCATTGCCCAGACATCTCCATATCAGCTGGGTCTCCTCAATGAGAATGAGAAGTTTCCCCCTCCACCCACTTTCCATGACTTTTTGGCTAGTTCGCCATTTTCTGGCTTGCTGACGATGCAGTTCCTGTGGACAGGTTTTCACCTCCTAGTAGCCAAGTGGGTGGGCCCCTCTTTTAACAGGCCCCCTATCTGCGGCATGGTTTTCCTTTCTGTTGGCCACAACTAATTGCAACATTTACACCTCGAGATAATGTCCTGTCAGTGACCGATACATGACATGTGTACTCTGTAGAAAGTTGTTAGCTGAGATGACAGAATTTTTGTGGTTAATGATTTGCCTCAGGCTAGTAAAAGTACAACTGCCTAGACTGACGGGTCACCCATGGATCTGCCCTCCCAGCCTGTCGATCACTCCCACGTGCGGCACACCTTTATACGCAGAATCTTTCTTACTGGAAGGGCAGTAGGTTTACAGTGTTATAAAACTGACACTCCCCAGGCTGTCTGAACGCTTGCTCCGGGTACGCCGCTTTTCCGTTTTACCATATAAGGCCTCTGTGGATAGAATAATTTACTGTCATATGTGAAAGAAGATCGCTCCTCTGATAGTAACAGCCTTGGGGTAAATGTCAAAATAAAACATGAAAACCTGAAAAGGTCAAAAAGTTCAGAGAGAAATACTAATAAGAGGGCAATATAATAGCAGAACACACATTGTGGAGTATTTTTACTCTCTGTAAAGCAAGGGTGTCATTATTTTTACCCACTTTTTCCCCCAAAAAATTTCTGCTTTTTTGAAAGTTCCCTTTAAGTTGAATTATATTCATTTTCATTGTGTCCATTTGTTTGACTTGTTTGAAGGGTTTTCTGAGCTTTCAGAAAGTGTTCATTTTCCCTACAGCTCCCCCACAGGAGAAATGAAGTATTACAATGAAATGAATGGACCATCCATGTAATATATGAACTTTCAAGGTCCCCCAGAGTGGAAAATACAGTTTGTAGTAATTCTCTGCTCTAAATAATACATAAGGTACCTGAATGTGGGACCACCTCTATTAACCACTAGAAAGAGCACCTCTTGAGGCCCAAATTTGCCCCACTTACACAAAGAACCAGCTCCTTCTCCCATAAAAGCAAAGGTATTTAGACCATCTCTGATCAAACATGATACATTTCTCCATGACTCCCCATCAATTTGAAAAGACCACTCTGGTACTAAGTGTTCACTTTCCCTACAGCTCCCCCACAGGGGATATGAAGTATTACATGATGCGAACTGAAAAAAAATGAGCTGCCAAGACCTCCAGAGTGAGAGACACTGTTTGTAAGGACTTTCTCCTCTATATAACAGATGAGGGGCCTAAATGCGGGACCCATAATAACCACTAGAAAGAGAAGCTTTAATTTACTTTAACAAGTGTGAATAGGATCTGAGCTTAGACCTCTTTTGCATTTTCAGTGTATTTGAATTAGATTTCATAGAGGGTGGTGCTGTTGCATTGGTGTCTATGAGTGTATTCGCCACTGGTTGAAAGTGGAACTGCAAGTGAAAAATAAAAACGAACTTTAAAAATGTGTTATTGTGTCCAAGACATCTCTAAAACCTTTCAGACCCATTATTTGTGAATCTGTATGACAACCTATATTACATAGTATAATGTAGCCACTTTGTGAACCTTTCCTTTAATTCTCTGCTTGTTCTGTAGTCCAACTGACTGTTGACATTAAATTTCCAGATCATTCTGTATATTCTTCATTCTCACCGTCTGCTTTGTCAGTAAAGTGGGGGTGGGGAGAGAAGTGACTGCTGTATAACGTAATGTAATGTCTTGGGTAGAATTCCTAGAAAAAGCCACTTCTGCCTAAGCTCTGACTACACGTCTGCCTCTCCTGAGATTGCACTTATTACATTATTATAGCTCAGTGTTGTTCTGCCGGGTGGTAATGATATCTTACCTACATCTTAGCGGTAGTATTCCTTTAGAAAAACAGGCAAAATGATCTCTGTCGGATGTTTTTGTAACATATCTCATACTTAAAGGGGATGTCTTGTTTAGAAAACACCTTTTGAGGAGTAAATGAAGAGGGATGGGGTTGCAAAGAGTGTCTCTCACTCTGGAGGACCTGTACTGTCCTGCATTAAACAGATGATCCACTGAATTCAATAAGAACTGTGTAATACTTCATTTCTCCAGAGGTGGTAGTGCAGGGAAATTGAACACTTCTTGCCAGATTACAGCTGGTTGCTTGGATTCCAGGCAAGGAGAGACTTTCTGATCAGCTTTGTGTCCAAGGATCCTTCTAATAAGTAGGGACCATTGCACCTAGTTAAGGATAAGTAAGCAGTTACCACAGTGCTGTAGTACGACAAGGTCCATTAAACTTACTTGACCACTTTTGACCATTCATCCAGCCCGGCTCGCCATCTCTTGTTCTTGTTTTGGATGGGGTTGAGGTCAGGGTCTGTGCGCCCAGTCATGTTCTTCTACTTCAAGGTTGTCTGGCCATGTCCTTATGTATGTATGGCACAATGTAGTCAGGCAGGTAATATTCTCCTGGTATTCACCATTCCTTTGTGGATTGTATGTACTGGGGTGTGACTACAAGTTGAGGGGCTGGCTTGTATATACCGGAGGGTGACTACAAGGTGAGGGGCTGGATTGTATATACTGGGGGTGACTACAAGGCGAGGCGCTGGATTGTATATACCGGAGGGTGACTACAAGGCGAGGGGCCGGATTGTATATACTGGGGGGTGACTACATGGCAGGGGCTGGATGGAATATACTGGGGGGTGACTACATGGCAGGGGCTGGATGGAATATACTGGGGGGTGACTACATGGCAGGGGCTGGATGGAATATACTGGGGGAGTGACTACATGGCGGGGGCTGGATGGAATATACTGGGGGTGACTACGAGGTGAGTGGCTGGATTGTATATACCAGAGGGTGACTATAAGGCGAGGGGCTGGATTGTATATACTGGAGGTTATTTCAAGGCGAGGGGCTGGATTGTATATACCGGGAGGTGACTACAAGGCAAGGGGCTGTATTGTATATACTGGGAGTGACTACAAGGCGAGGCGCTGGATTGTATATACCGGAGGGTGACTACAAGGTGGGGGGCTGAATTGTATATACTTGGGGTGACTACATGGCAGGGGCTGGATGGAATATACTGGGGGGGTGACTACGAGGCGAGTGACTGGATTGTATATAATGGGGGGGTGACTATAAGGCGAGGGGCTGGATTGTATATACTGGGGGTTGACTACAAGGTGGGGGCTGGATTGTATATACTGGGGCATGACTACAAGGCAAAAGGCTGGATTGTATATACTGGGGGGGTGACTACAAGCTGGGGAGCTGGATTGTATATACTGGGGGGGTGACTACAAGGTGGGGGGGTTGGATTGTATATACAGGGGGGTGACTACAAGGTGAGGGGATGGATTGTATATACTGGGGGGTGACTACAAGGAGAGGGACTGGATTGTATATACTCAGGGTGACTGCAAGGCAAGGGGCTGGATTGTATATATCGGGGGTGACTACAAGGAGAGGGACTGGATTGTATATACCGGGACTGGATTGTATATACTTGGGGTAACTATAAGGTGAGGGGCTGGATTGTATGTACTGGGGGGTGACTATAAGGCAGGGGCCGGATTGTATATACTGGGGGTGAATACAAGATGGGGGGCTGGATTGTATATACTGAGGGCAATGGGACTGAATGAGGAATTGAAATTCAATGAGCGTTCCCTCTAGTGATGAGAATTGCCACTTCAATACAATTGCCATTTTCAATTCAATATGCCAATGAAAGGGTTAACGCTGCGGTGTGAAGTGCCGTTATGACTGCGTTTCGCAGCCTTGTCCCCCGACCTTCATGTGCGCTGTGAATGAGTAAGCGCAATGTTTGCCCTCACCTGCTGCTTCATGGCAGGTTTCCTCCATTTCCTCCAGTGATTGTAGGATCTTCTTGTCCTTCGCGTCACACGTTACATTATATTACATTATATTATTTTATGGCATCAGCAATAACATTTCTGTGGTTTCGTTCCATGCGCCTCCACCTACGTCTCTGACCTAATTAGACAGGCGATAAACCGCAACGCTGCGGCCCCGGTGCACATAATTTCTGTAGTAAACTTTTATAGGATATGATAAAATAAACCCTATAAAGTTTAGTATTTGTAGCCAGTAATGGATTCTTTACGTAATTGGCAAATTTGTCTAGCATGTATTTGCCAACAGTGTTTGGTTGAACCCCAGAGAGTGAAGCGTGCTGCAGAATTTTTCAGGTGAGGCCATCCATGCCCATTTTGGCCACGCCCCCATGTGGGGCATGACACATCTCTTTTTGTGACATGGGTACCCCTTTTTCAGGACACCAAGGACACATAAGGTGCCCACATAACTTGTCTTCTGGTACCAGTCTTCTGGTACAGAGGTCACCCCTTTAATAGGGAGCTGTCCAGACATTCCCGGAAAATTTGGTAAGCATGGTCTAGTCGTGTATAGGCTCAGGAGCAGGGCTACAGCAGTGTAATAGTTAATAGTACCCCAAAAACACATTGGGCAGTTCAAGAGAAAATCTAAAGTAAGTAAAAATGTATTTTTGCATATATCTATGTGTTGAGCTTCCCCTGGGGCAACTATACACTGACAGAATGTGACTATCATCAGCCCCTAAATCACTCTAGACCACCAGGAGTATGACAAGAATATTATCATTAACCTCTATGACCCTCTCTACCACCAGGAGTATGTGAAGAATACTATTACTAACCTCTATGACAGTAAGCCACAAGGGGTATTACAATAATACCATCAATAACCCCTATGACCTTCTAGACCACCAGGAGTATGACAATAATACTATCACTAACCCCTATAACACTCTATATCACCCAGAGTATTACAAGAATACTATTACTAACCACTATGACATTCTAGACCCCAGGAGTATGACAAGAATACTATCACTAACCCCTATAACACTGTAGATCACCCAGAGTATGAAAAGAATACTATTACTAACCCCATGACCCTCTAGACCACCAGGAGTATGACAAGAATACTATTACTAACCACTATGACATTCTAGACAAACAGGAGTATGACAATAATACTATCACTAACCCCTATGACACTCCAGACCACCAGGAGTATTTCAAGAATACTATCACTAACCCCTATAACACTGTAGATGACCCAGAGTATGACAAGAATACTATTACTAACCACTATGAAATTCTAGACCACCCAGCGTATGACAATAATACTATCACTAACCCCTATGACACTCTAGATCACCAGGAGTATGGCAAGACTACTATTACTAACCCCATGACCCTCTAGAGCACCAGGAGTATGATAATAATACCATCACTAACCCCTATAACACTATAGACCACCAGGAATATGACAAGAATACTATTACTAACCCCTATGACCCTCTAGACCACCAGGAGTATGACAATAATACTATCACTAACCCCTATGACCCTTTAGACCACCAGGAGTATGACAATAATACTATCACTAACCCCTATGACCCTCTAGACCACCAGGAGTATGACAATAATACTATCACTAACCCCTATGACCCTCTAGACCACCAGGAGTATGACAATAATACTATCACTAACCCCTATGACACTCTAGATCACCAAGAGTATGATACAATACAAGACAATACAATACAATACAATACAAGACAATAGTATTACTAGTACCTATACAGATGGATATAGTTACACCTCTGTGTATATTCTCTGTATATTCCTGTCTATTGAGATAGACTTGCTGTATAATAAGTACAGCCGCTCCTGACATTGCACTATGTGATATATTCATTATTACTTATTCTGGTTTATTTTTCTGTCGTCGCTGTTTATATTTTTCTTCATAATAATACAAAGCTGAAGGAAATTTATGAATTGCTCAACATTTCCACATTCCCAGGACAGCTTATATATAGTCACTGACACATTGCGGTTCTTCCTATGACATATTTACTGCAGACAGGATTTCTGTACCAAGTAAAAAGAACGGCAGAAATAGTGAAGCGGTAATATAATGTTATCAATGCACTGGCAGGAACACGCCGGGCTAGCAAATTGCCATTGGTGGCCGTTCAGTTCAGTACGTGGACTAATGCTGAGCATGCACATAACATAGCTGGCAGCTGAGCGCCTGTTTGGTTTTCATACTACCCAACACACATGTATGCTCAGATTGACCAAGTGTGCATGTGCTCTCAGCAAGAAGGGAATATGCTGTGGCTGGACACCATCAGGGATCATTTATCTCCCCCAAGAACTAAAAGATCAGGCATGTTGAATTTCACCATACACAACTCCTCTTTCCCCCGACATCCCCCAAGATTAATTTAGATGTCATTGTAGATGACAATATTATGGGTTATAGTGACTGGCACTGATATGGGGTCACTATAGCTGACATTGTTATGGGGTATAGTGACTGGCACTCATATGGGGTCAATATAGCTGACACTATTATGGGGTACAGTGACTGGCACTGATATGGGGTCACTATAGCTGACACTGCTATGGGGTACAGTGACTGGCACTGATATGGGGTCACTATAGCTTACACTATTATGGGGTATAGTGACTGGCACTGATATGGGGTCACTATAGTTGACACTGCTATGGGGTATAGTGACTGGCACTGATATGGGGTCACTATAGCTGACACTATTATGGGTACAGTGACTGGCACTGATATGGGGTCACTATAGCTGACATTGTTATGGGGTATAGTAACTGGCACTGATATGGGGTCACTATAGATGACACTGTTATGTGTTCAGTGACTGGCACTGATATGGGGTCACTATAGTTGACACTGCTATGGGGTATAGTGACTGGCACTGATATGGGGTCACTATAGTTGACACTGCTATGGTATATAGTGACTGGCACTGATATGGGGTCACTATAGATGACACTGCTATGGGGTATAGTGACTGGCACTGATATGGGGTCACTATAGCTGACACTGCTATGGGGTATAGTGACTGGCACTGATATGGGGTCACCATAGCTGACATTGTTATTGGGTATAGTGACTGGCACTGATATGGGATCACTATAGCTGACACTGCTATGGGGTATAGTGACTGGAAGTGATATGGGGTCACTATAGCTGACACTTCCATGTGGTATAGTGACTGGCACTGATATGGGGTCACTATAGCTGACACTTCAATGTGGTATAGTGACTGGCACTGATATGGGGTCATTATAGCTGACACTTCCATGTGGTATAGTGACTGGCACTGATATGGGGTCACTATAGCTGACACTATTATGGGGTACAGTGACTGGCACTGATATGGGGTCACTATAGCTGACACTATTATGGGTACAGTGACTGGCACTGATATGGGGTCACTATAGCTGACACTGCTATGGGGTATAGTGACTGGCACTGATATGGGGTCACTATAGATGACACTTTTATTGGGTACAGTGACTGGCACTGATATGGGGTCACTATAGATGACACTGCTATGGGGTATAGTGACTGGCACTGATATGGGGTCACTATAGATGACACTGTTATTGGGTACAGTGACTGGCACTGATATGGGGGTCACTTTAGCTGACACTATTATGGGTACAGTGACTGGCACTGATATGGGGGTCACTATAGCTGACATTGTTATGGGGTACAGTGACTGGCACTGATGTGGGGGTCACTTTAGCTCACACTATTATGGGGTACAGTGATTGGCACTGATATGGGGGTCACTATAGCTGACACTGTTATGGGGTACAGTGATTCCGAAAGTCCTATGGATAGTGTGTATTATTGAGTTCAGCAGCAGCTGGTTGTAGTCCTGCTGTACCGTTCTATCTATGTACCCCCACTCGGACAGCACATTTTGTATTGTGCAATGTACACTGTTGTGTTCTCAGTAGCCCAGGACACGTACACGAAGCCTCTTCCTACAAACCCAATAAGCGGCCTGGCCGAGCTCCAGCGTACAATTCCAGCTGGTTAGTCAGCGCTAGGTGCACCCAGCTAATAACGTCAGCAGCGCTGCCCCAGGTTCTGCTTGTGTCTTTTTCTTGTACGTACTTAATAACTTGCAGATGTTGCCAGAGACTTCTCAATCGCCTGATCTGAGCTCTTTCACATTTGCCAAAAACCACAAACTCGTTTTACATTTATCTGGTGCTTTTTTGGACAAGACTCATATTCTTCATCACATACAAGTGCAGAACCTGACACCGGGTGCCTGGATGGCCCTTCTTATTGACAGCCCAGATATTGCACGTCTGCTAAGCTGCAATCACACTGAGTGTGTTTGTGTGTGTTTTTTCTCATTCCCCAGTGTTTTTTTAATGTTTTTTTTCTGATACAGAGTTCCAGATCCTCTGCATAGACATAGAGGTTAAAATTGTGGCAGCCACCGAGCACCACTAGGAGAGATGGCAGCATTTTATACATTGAAATTACTAATAAGATAATCACAGTGCAGGGTCCCAAACGTGTAATAAAAATCTATATTTATGTTATTATTTAGGGAGTATTGGGTTAATGATGCAAATATATAATAGTTATTCCAGAGGTATGACTGTAATAGGATTAGCCCTGTACTCTGCCTGTTCTGGTTGAGAGAATGACCTGTGAATCCTCTGTGTACTGGCCTCTTCTTGTACTGTGACATCACCATGTTTATAATCCCTGTACTGTGACATCACTGTGTGTATTATCCTGTACTGTGACATCACTGTGTGTATTATCTCTGTACTGTGACATCACTGTGTGTATTATCTCTGTACTGTGACATCACTGTGTGTATTATCTCTGTACTGTGACATCACTGTGTGTATTTATTCCTGTACTGTGACATCACTGTGTGTATTATCCCTGTACTGTGACATCACTGTGTGTATTATCCATGTACTGTGACATCACTGTGTGTATTATCCATGTACTGTGACATCACTGTGTGTATTATCCTGTACTGTGACATCACTGTGTGTATTATCCATGTACTGTGACATCACTGTGTGTATTATCTCTGTACTGTGACATCACTGTGTGTATTATCTCTGTACTGTGACATCACTGTGTGTATTATCCCTGTACTGTGACATCACTGTGTATTATCTCTGTACTGTGACATCACTGTGTGTATTATCCTGTACTGTGACATCACTGTGTGTATTATCCTGTACTGTGACATCACTGTGTGTATTATCCTGTACTGTGACATCACTGTGTGTATTATCTCTGTACTGTGACATCACTGTGTGTATTATCTCTGTACTGTGACATCACTGTGTGTATTATCTCTGTACTGTGACATCACTGTGTGTATTATCCCTGTACTGTGACATCACTGTGTGTATTATCCATGTACTGTGACATCACTGTGTGTATTATCCATGTACTGTGACATCACTGTGTGTATTATCCTGTACTGTGACATCACTGTGTGTATTATCCATGTACTGTGACATCACTGTGTGTATTATCTCTGTACTGTGACATCACTGTGTGTATTATCCCTGTACTGTGACATCACTGTGTATTATCTCTGTACTGTGACATCACTGTGTGTATTATCCCTGTACTGTGACATCACTGTGTGTATTATCCATGTACTGTGACATCACTGTGTGTATTATCCATGTACTGTGACATCACTGTGTGTATTATCTCTGTACTGTGACATCACTGTGTGTATTATCTCTGTACTGTGACATCACTGTGTGTATTATCCCTGTACTGTGACATCACTGTGTATTATCTCTGTACTGTGACATCACTGTGTGTATTATCCTGTACTGTGACATCACTGTGTGTATTATCCTGTACTGTGACATCACTGTGTGTATTATCTCTGTACTGTGACATCACTGTGTGTATTATCCTGTACTGTGACATCACTGTGTGTATTATCCTGTACTGTGACATCACTGTGTGTATTATCTCTGTACTGTGACATCACTGTGTGTATTATCTCTGTACTGTGACATCACTGTGTGTATTATCTCTGTACTGTGACATCACTGTGTGTATTTATTCCTGTACTGTGACATCACTGTGTGTATTATCCCTGTACTGTGACATCACTGTGTGTATTATCCCTGTACTGTGACATCACTGTGTGTATTATCCCTGTACTGTGACATCACTGTGTGTATTATCCCTGTACTGTGACATCACTGTGTGTATTATTCCTGTACTGTGACATCACTGTGTGTATTATCTCTGTACTGTGACATCGCTGTGTGTATTATCTCTGTACTGTGACATCGCTATGTGTATTATCCCTGTACTGTGACATCACTGTGTGTATTATCTCTGTACTGTGACATCACTGTGTGTATTATCTCTGTACTGTGACATCACTATGTGTATTATCCCTGTACTGTGACATCACTCTGTGTATTATCCTGTACTGTGACATCACTGTGTGTATTATCTCTGTACTGTGACATCACTGTGTGTATTATCTCTGTACTGTGACATCACTGTGTGTATTATCCCTGTACTGTGACATCACTGTGTGTATTATCTCTGTACTGTGACATCGCTGTGTGTATTATCCCTGTACTGTGACATCGCTGTGTGTATTATCTCTGTACTGTGACATCACTGTGTGTATTATCCCTGTACTGTGACATCACTGTGTGTATTATCTCTGTACTGTGACATCACTGTGTGTATTATCCCTGTACTGTGACATCACTGTGTGTATTATCCGTGTACTGTGACATCACTGTGTGTATTATCTCTGTACTGTGACATCACTGTGTGTATTATCCCTGTACTGTGACATCACTGTGTGTATTATCCATGTACTGTGACATCACTGTGTGTATTATCTCTGTACTGTGACATCACTGTGTGTATTATCCTGTACTGTGACATCACTGTGTGTATTATACCTGTACTGTGACATCACTGTGTGTATTATCTCTGTACTGTGACATCACTGTGTGTATTAACTCTGTACTGTGACATCACTGTGTGTATTATCCCTGTACTGTGACATCACTGTGTGTATTATCTCTGTACTGTGACATCAATGTGTGTATTATCCCTGTACTGTGACATCACTGTGTGTATTATCCCAGTACTGTGACATCGCTGTGTGTATTATCTCTGTACTGTGACATCACTGTGTGTATTATCCCTGTACTGTGACATCACTGTGTGTATTATCTCTGTACTGTGACATCACTGTTTGTATTATCTCTGTACTGTGACATCACTGTGTGTATTATCCTGTACTGTGACATCACTGTGTGTATTATCTCTGTACTGTGACATCACTGTGTGTATTATCCTGTACTGTGACATCACTGTGTGTATTATGTCTGTACTGTGACATCACTGTGTGTATTATCTCTGTACTGTGACATCACTGTGTGTATTATCCTGTACTGTGACATCACTGTGTATTATCTCTGTACTGTGACATCACTGTGTGTATTATCCTGTACTGTGACATCACTGTGTGTATTATCCCTGTACTGTGACATCACTGTGTGTATTATCTCTGTACTGTGACATCACTGTGTGTATTATCCCTGTACTGTGACATCACTGTGTGTATTATCTCTGTACTGTGACATCACTGTGTGTATTATCCTGTACTGTGACATCACTGTGTGTATTATCCCTGTACTGTGACATCACTGTGTGTATTATCTCTGTACTGTGACATCACTGTGTGTATTATCTCTGTACTGTGACATCACTGTGTGTATTATCCCTGTACTGTGACATCACTGTGTGTATTATCCCTGTACTGTGACAACACTAGGAAGATACCAGTTAAAATCTGGTTGAGGTATATTGTATAATAATTAAGTTGCAGATCTTCTAGCCATATAATAATTAGGCTTTGTTAACATAAAACTGAAAACCCCTTTAAATCTCTATCAAAACCAAATACAATAATATAATCTGTTATTTATACAAAGACATTTTACAATCAGCCATGAACACTTGCCCTGCTCCAGGCTAAAGCAAGACAACTGCGGCATCCATTAAACTCTGGGGTCACAGCTGGAGAAGATTATATATCTATAAGACGGCAAGAAACATAGACTTTCCCACAAAACAAATGCAGACATTGACCTATGGGAAGATGCCCACCTAGAGGTCTGCTGTGTGTGCACTTATATATAACCAGCGAAGGGAGACATGGACAACCCTTCCCTCCCAAAAAGATGGCAGGAAGGGTAATAGAAGTGCTGCAGAATCATTGTATTTATACAGGATAAAGCAATTAATGTACTTTACGAGATCTGAAAAACTGTCAGGGCTCCTAGGAACCTATCTATAAAACATAGTGTATGACACTGTCAGGGCTCCTAGGAACCTATCTCTAAAACATAGTGTAGAACACTGTCATGGCTCCTAGGAACCTATCTATAAAACACAGTGCAGAACACTGTCAGGGCTCCTAGGAACCTATCTATAAAACACAGTGCAGAACACTGTCAGGGCTCCTAGGAACCTATCTATAAAACATAGTGTAGAACACTGTCAGGGCTCCTAGGAACCTATCTATAAAACATAGTGTAGAACACTGTCAGGGCTCCTAGTAACCTATCTCTAAAACATAGTGTAGAACACTGTCAGGGCTCCTAGGACCCTATCTATAAAACATAGTGTATAACACTGTCAGGACTCCTAGGAACCTATCTATAAAACATAGTGTATGACACAGTCAGGACTCCTAAGAACCTATCTATAAAACATAGTGTAGAATACTGTCATGGCTCCTAGGAACCAATCTATAAAACATAGTATATGACACTGTCAGGGCTCCTAGGAACCTATCTATAAAACACAGTGCAGAACACTGTCAGGGCTCCTAGGAACCTATCTATAAAACATAGTGTAGAACACTGTCAGGGCTCCTAGTAACCTATCTATAAAACATAGTGTATAACACTGTCAGGGCTCCTAGGAACCTATCTCTAAAACATAGTGTAGAACACTGTCATGGCTCCTAGGAACCTATCTATAAAACATAGTGTAGAACACTGTCAGGGCTCCTAGTAACCTATCTATAAAACATAGTGTATAACACTGTCAGGACTCCTAGGAACCTACAGTGGGGCAAAAAAGTATTTAGTCAGTCACCAATAGTGCAAGTTCCACCACTTAAAAAGATGAGGCATCTGTAATTTACATCATAGGTAGACCTCAACTATGAGAGACAAAATGAGAAAACAAATCCAGAAAATCACATTGTCTGATTTTGTAAGAATTTATTTGCAAATTATGGTGGAAAATAAGTATTTGGTCACCTACAAACAATCAAGATTTCTGTCTCTCACAGACCTGTAACTTCTTCTTTAAGAGTCTCCTCTTTCCTCCACTCATTACCTGTAGTAATGGCACCTGTTTAAACTTGTTATCAGTATAAAAAGACACCTGTGCACACCCTCAAACAGTCAGACTCCAAACTCCACTATGGTGAAGACCAAAGAGCTGTCAAAGGACACCAGAAACAAAATTGTAGCCCTGCACCAGGCTGGGAAGACTGAATCTGCAATAGGCAACCAGCTTGGATTGAAGAAATCAACTGTGGGAGCAATAATTAGAAAATGGAAGACATACAAGACCACTGATAATCTCCCTCGATCTGGGGCTCCACGCAAAATCTCACCCCGTAGGGTCAAAATGATCACAAGAACGGTGAGCAAAAATCCCAGAACCACGCGGGGGGACCTAGTGAATGAACTGCAGAGAGCTGGGACCAATGTAACAAAGCCTACCATCAGTAACACACTACGCCGCCAGGGACTCAGATCCTGCAGTGCCAGACGTGTCCCACTGCTTAAGCCAGTACATGTCCGGGCCCAACTGAAGTTTGCTAGAGAGCATTTGGATGATCCAGAAGAGTATTGGGAGAATGTCCTATGGTCTGATGAAACCAGACTGGAACTGTTTGGTAGAAACACAACTTTTCGTGTTTGGAGGAAAAAGAATACTGAGTTGCATCCATCAAACACCATACCTACTGTAAAGCATGGGGGTGGAAACATCATGCTTTGGGGCTGTTTCTCTGCAAAAGGGCCAGGACGACTGATCCGGGTACATGAAAGAATGAATGGGGCCATGTATCGTGAGATTTTGAGTGCAAACCTCCTTCCATCAGTAAGGGCATTGAAGATGAAACGTGGCTGGGTCTTTCAACAGGACAATGATCCAAAGCACACCGCTAGGGCAACAAAGGAGTGGCTTTGTAAGAAGCATTTCAAGGTCCTGGAGTGGCCTAGCAGTCTCCAGATCTCAACCCTATAGAAAACCTTTGGAGGGAGTTGAAAGTCCGTGTCGCCAAGCGACAGCCCCAAAACATCACTGCTCTAGAGGAGATCTGCATGGAGGAATGGGCCAACATACCAACAACAGTGTGTGCCAACCTTGTGAAGACTTACAGAAAACGTTTGACCTCTGTCATTGCCAACAAAGGATATATAACAAAGTATTGAGATGAAATTTTGTTACTGACCAAATACTTATTTTCCACCATAATTTGCAAATACATTCTTATAAAATCAGGCAATGTGATTTTCTGGATTTGTTTTCTCATTTTGTCTCCAATAGTTGAGGTCTACCTATGATGTAAATTACAGACGCCTCTCATCTTTTTAAGTGGTGGAACTTGCACTATTGGTGACTGACCAAATACTTTTTTGCCCCACTGTATCTATAAAACATAGTGTATAACACTGTCAGGGCTCCTAGGAACCTATCTATAAAACATAGTGTATGACACAGTCAGGACTCCTAAGAACCTATCTATAAAACATAGTGTAGGACACTGTCAGGGCTCCTAGGAACCTATCTATAAAACATAGTGTATGACACAGTCAGGGCTCCTAGGAACCTATCTATAAAACATAGTGTAGAACACTGTCAGGACTCCTAGGACCCTATCTATAAAACATAGTGTATAACACTGTCAGGGCTCCTAGGAACCTATCTATAAAACATAGTGTATAACACTGTCAGGGCTCCTAGGAACCTATCTATAAAACATAGTGTATAACACTGTCAGGGCTCCTAGGAACCTATCTATAAAACATAGTGTATGACACAGTCAGGGCTCCTAGGAACCTATCTATAAAACATAGTGTATAACACTGTCAGGGCTCCTAGGAACCTATCTATAAAACATAGTGTATGACACTGTCAGGGCTCCTAGGAACCTATCTATAAAACATAGTGTATAACACTGTCAGGGCTCCTAGGAAACCATCTATAAAACATAGTGTAGAATACTGTCCGGGTTCCTAGGAACCTAGCTATAAAACATAGTGTATGACACTGTCAGGGCTCTTAGAAACCTATATATGCAATTTCTAGATCGCTAAAGCAAACACATCCAAGTTTGACAAATTATGTCAAAATGAAAGTGACATTAATATATTTTTTCAGACCTCAGAGTGTAATAGGGGTAAGCCCAGTGGAAGTGATCCCCCCCCACCACCAAAAAAAACAAACATTCATACTTGGGGTCATGACACTCGGTGTGGCCATGCAACCGCTGGTGGCTCAATCACAGACTTCAGCAGTAACCCTGGGTTGAATGTTTTCAACTTCTCTCAGTTTCCGTCTATGATACCCTCTGGTCTGTAAGGACCCCAGAATACAATGCGGTGGCCATATTCGTTTTCCCAAGACAAATCTCCAATTGTTTGGTTTCATAAAATTTGGAATATTCGGGTTAAAGCCACCTTGGTACAAAACGATTCGCCCATTTTTATTCCCTGTCTGTTTAGAACTTTTACGTTGTGATATTTTTGTGAGCTTTATGACAGTATAATTGTTGGGGCACTATATCTATGACAATATTATTTTTGGGGCATTATATCTATGGCAGTATAATTGTTGGAGCACTATATCTATGACAATATTATTTTTGGGGCATTATATCTATGGCAGTATAATTGTTGGAGCACTATATCTATGGTGTTATAATTGATCGGACACTATCTCTATGGTGGTATAATTGTTGGGGCACTATATCTATGGTGGTATAATTGTTGGTACACTATATCTATGGCGGTATATTTGTTGGGGCACTATATCTATGCTGGTATAATTGTTGGGGAACTATATAGCAGTATAGCGGTATAATTGTTGGGGCACTATATCTATGGCAGTATAATTGTCGGGGCACTATATCTATGATGGTATAATTGTTGGGGCACTATATTTATGGTGGTATAATTGTTGGGGCACTATATCTATGGCTGTATAATTGTTGGGGCACTATCTCTATGGTGGTATAATTGTGGGGCAACTATATCTATAGCTTTATAATTGTTGGGCACTATATCTACGGCGGTATAATTGTTAGGGCATTATATCTATAGCAATATAATTGTTTTGGGCACCATATCTATGACTGTATAATTGTAGGGACATTATATCTATGACTGAATAATTGTTGGGGCACTATATCTATCGCGGTATAATTGTTGGGGCACTATATCTATGGTGGTAAAATTGTTCGGGCACTATATCTATGGCGGTATAATTTTTGGGGCGCTATATCTATGGTGGTATAATTTTGGGGGAACTATATAGCAGTATAATTGTTGGGGCACTATACCTACAGTATAGCGGTATAATTGTTGGGGAACTATATCTATAGTGGTATAATTGTTGGGGCACTCTATCTATGGTGGTATAATTTTTGGGGAACTATATAGCGGTATAATTGTTGGGGCACTATATCTATGACTGTATAATTGTTGGGGCGGGGCATTATATCTATAGCGGTATAATTGTTTGGGCACCATATCTATGGCTATATAATTGTTGGGGCACTATATCTATGGTGGTATAATTGTTGGGGTACTATATCTATGACTGTATAATTGTTGGGTCACTATATCTATGGTGGTATAATTGTTGGGGCACTATATCTATGACTGTATAATTGTTTGGCCACCATATCTATGGCTGTATAATTGTTGTGGCACTATATCTATGGCGGTATAGTTGTTGGGGCACTATATCTATGTCGGTATAATTGTTGGGGCACTATATCTATGGCGGTATAAATGTTGGGGTACTATATCTATGGTGGTATAATTGTTGGGGCACTATATCTATGACTGTATAATTGTTGGGGCACTATATCTATGGCGGTATAAATGTTGGGGCACTATATCTATGGCGGTATAGTTGTTGGGGCACTATATCTATGGTGGTATAATTGTTGGGGCACTATATCTATGACTGTATAATTGTTGGGGTACTATATCTATGGTGGTATAATTGTTGTAGCACTAGATCTATGGCGGTATAAATGTTGGGGCACTATATCCATAGCGGTATAGTTTTACAATTGTGTCCTACAAAAGGATTACTAGGACAAAAATGTATTTTTATAGTGATATTAAATCCAAAAACTTTCTGCTATCTCACCCCAGCAGTTTACCTTTATGTGGAGCCAAGTCTGTACTTTTACACCGCGGTGCATTATCTGGCAGTGTAATATCTCCGGGAAGCTGCGAGTAATTATTATAACTATTAGTCTTGCCATAATTGCTTTCTAATTAACAAAGATTCCCGTCATGTAAGAAGATGAAAGCCGCCATGTCTGATGAATCCCCAGATCGGTCATTGCTGAGGCCTCGGCTTCCTTATCTAGACTAGGACAATATCCGATGATGGTGGGAACGTTCCAGGGCCGGCTAATGCCTCTAATGCCTCCCAGTTGTGTTTGACACCAATCCAAATATTTATCAGAAACATCCACCCCGAGGAACACTTATAATGCCAAATGTTAGAATATAGCGCTGTGCAAAAGTATCTGCCCCCTCCAGATGGCCCCTATTATTGCTGATGTGTTATGGCTTCTGTGAAATGTCATGGTAGACAAAACGGCCTTGAGTCATCTCACAAGAAAATTGTGTAATTCTCACTGCACTTATATAAGGAGCAAAGTTATGTAATACTGGTATTGCCTGTGTGAAAAAGTAAGTGCCCCCCTATTCTAACTAACCATAGAGGTTGTGCTTTGCCTGGGGACAAAAATTCACAAAATGAATGAATATGATGATCATATTCATCACAGAACCCAGTTTGTGGTCACAAATATATCTTTTGTCGGCACAGAATTCATTTTGTGACCACAAAATCAATGATTTTCACACAATTTAGAAAAATAATTATGGGATTCTGCTTATTTTGTATACACAGAATTAATTTGGTGTTGCAAACTTATTTTTGATCACTGTAGGAGTAAATACTAAAACATAACTTTTACTAATATTTGTTTAAAATTGGCCTAAATAAAATGATAACACAATTGCAGTATGACTTCACTATTATCAGGCAACAATTAGTATTTTTATTGCCTTTCCTATACAGTCATCTACAAAATAACTTTTTCCCATATGTAGCTCTCAGATAGTTTGTTGAGAACCACACAGTTTACCCCTTGATATCTGGGTACTAACAAATGCAGAGACCAGAGACCCAGTTGATCAGGTAGCAATCAACATCTCCCACCAGGTGAATGAAAGCTCTGTGGTCTATATACTACATATGCAAGGCTGGCTGTGGCACAACAGGTCCCAGCCAGACCTTAAATAGCTCCATTCATCACAACGTTTTGCAGTGATGTTCACATATGCTGCTAGGTATTTCTATATTGTGGAGCCTAGATTTAGCATTGCATCCACATTATACCAGTCACAACGTTTTGCAGTGATGTTCACATATGCTGCTAGGTATTTCTATATTGTGGAGCCTGTATTTAGCATTGCATCCACAGTATACCAATAATAAGGTCTGGAGCACTTCCTAGCACTGCAGCCTAGCCACAAGCCATAGTTTCATCTCTCCCTGTGTAGTGTTAGTCAAACTGTCTACCTTACAGCCTCATAGGAGCCCATAGGAGTACAGAGGTACTGTGTCCCACCATCAGGGGCACGGGAATTGCAGTTTTAACTGCAGAGACATCGTTTCCCATATCAATATCCTCCTGATGAGCTAGTTACCCTAGCGAAACGCTGCGTAGAGGGGAAACCAGGGACCTCTAAAGCAAATGGGGAGGACCTGGTAACTTAGTATAGCAGAGTAATTGGAGACTAAATAACTCTGGGGCCGTGCCGCATGCAGTGAACATCACTGCAAAACGTTGTGACTGGTATAATGTGGATGCAATGCTAAATCTAGGCTCCACAATATAGAAATACCTAGCAGCATATGTGAACATCACTGCAAAACGTTGTGATGAATGGAGCTATTTAAGGTCTGGCTGGGACCTGTTGTGCCACAGCCAGCCTTGCATATGTAGTATATAGACCACAGAGCTTTCATTCACCTGGTGGGAGATGTTGATTGCTACCTGATCAACTGGGTCTCTGGTCTCTGCATTTGTTAGTATCCAGATATCAAGGGGTAAACTGTGTGGTTCTCAACAAACTATCTGAGAGCTACATATGGGAAAAAGTTATTTTGTAGATGACTGTATAGGAAAGGCAATAAAAATACTAATTGTTGCCTGATAATAGTGAAGTCATACTGCAATTGTGTTATCATTTTATTTAGGCCAATTTTAAACAAATATTAGTAAAAGTTATGTTTTAGTATTTACTCCTACAGTGATCTAGTTTAGTACCTTGAGTAAATTACCCGTCAGTGACTCAAACTTATTTTTGAGTACTAAATGTAACTTTGTTGCACAAAATATAAATTTTGCATCACAAAAATTGATTTTGTCACATAGAATTGTGTCACCCAGATTGTACATACTGCTATCTTTCATATGAGCTGACTTTGGTTAGAAGAAATTTTTTTTTAGAAACTTTTCTTTTTTTTTTTCCAAACAGCACCACTTTTGTTTACAGGTTGTGCCTGGTATTGCAGCTCAGTTCTTTTTCCTTATTTTATGAATTTATTTTTCTTACTTAGATAGCGCCAATATATTCACAGATATTGTCAACACTGTCCCATATAGGGCTCACAATTTAAATTCCCCTTCAGACTTCACATTTCCATAAGAGAGTGCACCGTAAATTTTAATGAAAATCGGTGGAGAGAAAAGTACTGTGTGGAGAAATCCCAATGGACACCCGGAGGATACCATTATACTCTATGGGGTCTACGGGTGTCCGTGGGTAACCATTTTTTAGCGGATGGGCTCTCTTACTTTTGAATCCCAGAACAATGGAAAGCTGACCGCTAGTGTGAACCTGATATTGACCTATTTTTTAAACCAAATTTTTGTATTTAACATATTTGTATGTTTTTTTTTTCATTTTCCAATTCACTACGTATATTTTTTAAAAAAGTACTATACCCTAAAATTTTCACTATGACCACCAAGCCTAATAATAGCCTGATACTTACCAATTCAGTATGTTTTTTCTTTTTGCAGTAGTCACCTCATTTACATAATTAGTATTCCAATAGCTGATAACACCACTGACCCTTCATTACATCCACTTCTAACAATAAATGTCACAGCTTAGCGCTACACGGTCACTGTTAGGACCGCCCACTGGACTCCAAGTGAACAGATTATAGGGCAGTTTCATGGCAACAGGTTCCCTTTAAAGGTTACTTTTATTCTCCTAATAACCTTTTGAGATCGGTGGAGCCCCCAGCTGGTAGACTCCAATAATTCTTGATAATTTGGTGTGGCCCCTTTAAGTGATGGGGTCCTTGTGTTTGTTCTCTCCTGACTTTGCTTGGATAAGACGATCATTCTGCGGTTGGTCGGTTATTCTAGGTAAATGTTTACGGCTGCGCTTCTCGGGGTTGCGGCCGCCTCTTCAGTTCTTCATCTCTTGTGTTTCTAAACATAAACTTGGAAAATAAATTGTTTGGGAAAATGAATCCCTGAAATCCTCAGCGCATGACTGCGGACACGAGCGTCATGTGAAGCCCTGGCACTAACAAATACACTGTATACACAACCACCTCCGTGCAAAAGTCTCAGCGCCCCGGGTAGTCTTACCTTCTGTTTATCTTGAATGTTTATTTTATGTCTTTTGCATTCGGATCTCGGAAGCAAATTGTATATTCCAAGACATGAACGTTAAACATAAAAAAACCTAAAAGTTCTTAAAATTTTTTCTATGGTTGTTATGGAACATATTATGGTTGTTAACAGAGAACGGTTATTCCCTAGAAAAGGTTCACTTTGAATTTTTTTTTAGAAGTTTTATTTATTTTTTTCCCAAACAGCGCCATTTTTGTTAACAGGTTGTGTCCGGTATTGCAGCTCGGTTCATTTTACTTAAAGGAAATGTGTTACCATAAAAAATTGCCTATTTTGTAAACAATTTTTTTTTTTTTAATTTCCATCTCATATGTATGTTTTAAAAAAGTTCTATATCCTGAAATTTACACTCTGGCCACTAAGCCTAATGATAGCCTAACACTTGCCAGTTCAGCAGGGGTTTTGTTTATGGCAGTCACCTCATTTACATTACAGTCAGCGTTACAATAGAAGATAACGCCTCTATACATTACACCACTGAGCCATCATTACAACCCCTTCTGACAATAGATGATGTCACAGATAATCTCCTCCCCCTCCCTGCACTGAACGCGTCTAGAAAACCCTCCCATAGACCTCAAGGAGTCAACTCCAGACTATTGGGAATTGATAACCAATTATTTAAGCACACCTCTTCAGACACCACATAAATTAACGAAGCTCAGACCATTGTGTGGTTAAGGCTGGTAATGGCCACAGCGATTTATTTATAATTTAACAATTTAAACTTAAGTTACACAAACAAAACCCCTTTTATGCCCCACCTTCTTCCATTACGACTCTCCCAGAGGTTGCCCACTGTTGGACAGCGACAGTGTGGGCAAACTCCGCCCCGCCGCGGGGCATGGACCTTCCGCCACGCTGTGACAACTAAAAGAGAAAAAACCAGAAGAAAAACAAACAAAACAGACATGAAAAAACCAAAAAACCGCATGGGTAGGGTGGGAGGGAGTTTCTCTCGCCGATGCACAGGCTAAAGGTACAGGCCCCGCCCACGTACCCATTACTTAAACTCAAGGCTCCGCCCCCAGTAACTACTTAACTCCGCCTATCCCCCCCCCCTACTCCCCCTCCGTCTAAGGCGCGAAACAGGCCGGAAGGCATCGGGGTGAGGGAAAGGTGAGGTGTTAAAACCATAACAAATGGCGGTGTCTGACTTAACCCTTTCTAGGGCAGAAACCAAAAACCCCATAGTCTCTGCCCTTTTCGCTAGGCCCTTCAAGGGCTACCAGACTATTGCTGCTTATGGCTCTGTGCGGTAAAGCAGATCACTAAATGCTGTTAACAAAGCATAGGAGAAACTCAGACAAGATGGCCGCCCCCATATTCATGGACAGAAAATAGAATATAAACTACAAAAAAATCTACTACCGCAAAATAAAAACAGATTAGAAAAAAGTCATAAAAATGATAGATTTTCTAAATATTTTATAGATTTTATAGAAAAATTAGGTCAAAATGTAATACCAATCCCAAACTGTGGACAAAGATGGCGCTGTTTTGGAGCAATGTTTTTGTGCATGTAGCTTTTGGTGCCCGGTTTGCACTAGTATCAGACACTAGTCCTTGTTATTGTACTTGAGTATTGCAGGATAAGCGGCTGCGAGGTGCACGACTTGTTGCTGAACCATCATCACTCAGCAGCTCATTCATTCTGAAGCCTGGTTTCCCGGGACGGCAGCCATTTGGCCACAGATCAGACTAACCACTTGAACCGAATCATTAGACTAAGCAGTCAGCACTTACACAGAAGACATACAAAAGTAAATGAACCCCGTGCTCTAGTTCCTCCCATTTACTCCTTTCCATTGAATGGCTTAGGCAAGAATCATGTGTCACCCTCATATCAGTCCCAGCAAAAATCAGCAAGAAAACCGAAATACAAAAACTACATAAAACAAAAAAGTCAGCAATGTCTCCCGTGGCCTTGTCTTCTCCTTGGATTCTAGTCCATCTCATATTGGAATGAAGCATGTAACATGTAAATCTTCTAAAGCATTCTCAGGAGATCGGTTATTTCTCCTTAGATTGGGCTCGTCTGACTGTAAGGCTTCTGACTGCAGCAGGAACTCTCCCCCCCACTACTCTGTCTACAATCGGAGACCAGAAACTTCATGCCTTGTCCCCTGTATAAAGTCCTAGAGAGGAGCAAACCAGTTCATAACAAGCCAGGTTCTCATGGTCAGCCAAACCTAAGAATAAGGGGTTCGCCACCCATAAATCATTATTATATTTTGGAGATTCTTAGGCACTGATACTCACCTTTCCTTGCCTCTTTGGGGCTTTGTTTTGACGCATGCGCCATGACATCGACAAGCTCCACATGCCCTGAAGATGTCCAGAAGAAAAACTTACTCTAGGTGCCTGTGTAGTTTTTTCTTACTGACGCTGGAGTAGTATAGACACTGGCCTCACTGATCATGCGCGGGACCTTGTGCGCATGCGCATTGAAGCTGAGGTGTACACGTAGTATTCTTCCCCGGCTTTAATGCAGTGCTCCTCAGATATCGGGAGCACCAGAGATGAGTCCTATGAGACCCATCAGATGCATCACCAGGTAAGTGTAAAGGGTAGGGTGGTACCAAACCCGAGAGGGGCCCCGGGACAAATAAACCCTGACCGTGATTGACAGCTCCAGCAGCACCGATGTCGTCAGCTCCTTCTAGGCCTTGGAACTTGCCCAGCACGTCTGTGAGGCCATTGGAGAAGTAATGTGACCTATCCTATAAATCACTGCTGCAAATTCTCAGATTTCATTAGATTTTCTGTATTTTTTTAACCCTACGTGCCACTATTTTCTATATAGACATCATTTATTGGGTTTTGGAATCTTCGCCAAAAGTCTCGGTAGCAAAACAATAGGAACGAGTCAGGAAAGTGAAGTAAAACTTGAGGCCTCCAGGTGATACCACAAGCGCGGAGCTAATAAGCGCTGGTTACATTAACAATACATGTTCTGTGGTGTGAGGTTTCTGCTCGTACAATGGTGGGGAAGCCTCAGCCAACGTCAACACGAACACAGATACAAGACTCAGCGGGTGGCGGACGAATCTGCAACGCGAAATATTAACAGGATCGTCTGGTTTATAAGATCCATCAGCAAGTATCCTATTAGGGAATTCTGGATTATTGGTCTGGGGGTCCCTTGTTCTGAACCCTCATCTATTAGCAAGGACATAGGCTGGCCACCTCGCAGGTCTGTCTGGGATAACGTGAAGAGACAGACGGATTGGAGCAAGAAGATCTGTGCTTAGTTCTCCAAGATGGCGGCGGGAACAACCTCCCTGCCGAGTTCTGCCAAAATCTTCAAGTACCGAGAAGAACTGATGGAAGGGCAGAGAGCAAAGGTCACACCGAATATTGATGGGATTTATATTTCTCTTTTCTTCATTCGCTTCATTTCCGTAATTGATGAAAAATAAACTGTTAACCCTTCTATGCCTGAAAGCTTCTTAGTTTGCTACATGTTCTCCACACCCCCTTACTTCTTTGACATATTACTATATATACGTATGTTCTTCCTTAGTCCACTTTCTCGAAGATGTTTTGCTCAGCCACCAGGAAGCATCTCCTTGGTTACAAATGACAAGGATGTGCTGTGCTCCTTAGAACCTTCTCGAGGTTGTGTTACTCTGTCAGTGACCCCGGGCATAACAGCATATTCAGAGACGTGGCAATTAAGGTGCACTATATTGCTCCGGATCTGATGTATCCGTCACTTACCAGATAATACACCATTCCAAAGGATGTCTTGTGAACCCTCCTCTAGTAGACTTGGAGGCAGTGGTGTAACTACTGGGGTAGGAGCGGTAGCAGCTGCCATAAGGCCCGGGACATTAGGGACCCGGTGGGCCCCTGATTAATTAATTTATTTTTAAATAGGCCGTTACTTATTGGAGTAAGCACAGCAGGTAATAGGCCCTATTTACTTACTGATCCCGACTCCTGCTCAAGGGAAGCAAGGCAGCTGTGATCAGGAGTGGGGATCGGTAAGTGAGGCTGTGGGCCCGTGAACCCCACAAACACTGATATCATTATACTCTGTGGTCTTTTCAGACCCGGGAGTACATTGACCGGAGGGCCAGGGGAGGTGAGATAACGTAAAAAACACTGTTACTTACCTCTCCTGTGCTCCAGCAGGCTTTGGGTCAGATTGGTGATGTCCCAGACATTACATGGGCTGGCGTAAGTCATTATGCGGTGTGACGCAGGCCCGGCTCACGTGACGTCTAGTCCATTAATGAACATAACCAAAATAAGTGGAGAGTGCGTCAGAGCCAGGGAGAGGTAAGTAACAGTGTTTTTTTTATGTTTGTATCCTCTCCTGAGCCTCTGATCATTATACTCTGGGGTCTGAAAAGACCCCAAAGTATAATAATTGTTCATGGGTGGTTCACAGTGGGGCATAATACTGTGTGCAGGGGCCACTATGGGGCATAATACTGTGTGCAGGGGCCACTATGTAACATAATACTGTGTACAGGGGCCACTATAGGGCATAATACTGTGTGCAGGGGCCACTATGGGGCATAATATTGTGTGCAGGGGCCACTATGAGGCATAATATTGTGCGCAGGGGCCACTATGGGAAATAATACTGTTGCAAGAATGCAGTTTGTGTGGGTGTAGGAGGGGGAGAAGTTGAGTTGGTTCAGTGGGGGGCCCATGTTAAATGTTCACCTTGGGGCCCAGCCCTTCCTAGTTACGCCGCTGCTTGTAGGAGTGTCAGGTAGGGGGTCGGGGTCAATGACCATGTGTTATATATTATACTAGAGTCTTTTTATGTCACATGGGGGTCCTTGGGCTCTGCTACCTCTGCACCCACTGCAGCTATGCTACAAATTATACAACAGGACCAAGATGTCTACCTGCAAAGTCAGCAAACAGCTCATGTTATATCTTGTTACATGTAAGGTAAGATGTATTTCATTTGTGCTCATATTTATTCATGAGGCCTTCATTGGCATATCTAAGTACTGGCCGATGTGAAAGAACATGAGTCACCCGTCATAGCGCTGGCATGTTCGTCACAACACCAATAGGAAGGGAAGCCAAGAAACTAATGCCTTAAAGGAAAGTTCTTCCCATTCCTGGTATGTTCCTATAATGAGGCCTAATGATTTCTACAGAAAAATAGCAAGTTATTCCATTTTCAATACCGCTCCATTTTCTTTATAATTTAGGGGAAATCAATACTAGTCGTCACTTTAAGGGGAATTCTTTTCAAAACTGAAAATTTCCCCTATCATAGTAAATCAGAAGGAATAGAAGTTGTCAAAGTTTGGTCACTTAATTTTATTGAGTTCCAGGGATATTCGGGTTTTTTTTTATGCAATTGTGGCGGCCATCTTGCAAAAGTAACAGGAAGTTCAACCTTATTGGTTGTCACCTTCTAAATAGCGTATCAAAAACTGAATTGAAATTTTGTCAGCATTTTCCGTCAATAACAATGTATCAATTTACGACGAGATTACTGTAAAAGTGACAACCAATACTCTCAACTTCCTGTTGTCACTTTTACAAAATGGCTGCCGTAACAACATAGAAAAAGGCCCATATCTCTGTAAGGAAATGAAACATAATGAACAAACTTTGGCAACTGGCCGAATGTCCGATTAACTCAAACTTTACTTAAATTTATGTTTTGAGTGGAAATCCCTTTAAGGATTTTTTTTTACGTTTTTGGTTTTGTCAGCACTTTTATTAGATCTGACAAGGAAGAAAGTTGGAAAAACTTTGTCATTTCTTCTCTGTTGGATCCAGTTCAGACCTTGGTAATAATTGGCTGCAAGTGGGTGGCTATGGCCGCAGTTTGTAGACACCTGGTGTGAGATTATAGTTTTACAATGTTGACAACAGGTGGGCGGAAAACAATCAGTCATTGTCTTAGATTGCTCAACATGGATGATCTGCAGGCCCGGGGACAGACATATAAATTCCTTCGGTGATAAGTGCGTGAGCAAATAGGCAAATCGGCGGGTAAGGACCTCACTAGATGGCACTTACGTGAAATGATGGACTGAGATGAATTTTCAGTGGTGCCAAATTATCCAGAGATTCTGTTTCTCGGGGTGAAGTGGGGCAAAAAATTGTAACCCCAGTAGAAAACTTAAGTCTATCTGGATTATTTAGCACAACATAGCGGTATTATGTGGGAACTATGTTGCACTATATTACCTATTCTCCTTAAAGCCCAGCCTTCAGTAGACTAGTCTAGGCTCCCAGACGGCAACTACCCTGGCCCTTTATTTAGGTGGCACATTCCCTGTCCCATCTGGTGCCAATCACTTGTCTCGTTGGTCATAACTGGGGAACCAGCAGGGGTCACAGGAGCCTCAGCCCTTGCACTGGCCCAGAGGGAGCAGAGGACATGACCCCTATATATGACCTACCATATGAGTATTGTATAACTATAACATTGTTTATTTTACTTCTCCCCCGGCCACCAGTGTGTTTTAAATTTACCCTGGAAAACCCCTTTAACAAGCGTTCAAACCTAGATTTTGCATTTTCGTTTTATTTTTGGTGGCCTGGTACTTTAAATGGTCAACAAATCTTGCATAATTTAATAGTACAAGCGGATATAAGAAACTTTGTAATATAATTTATCAGAGAAAAATGCTTTTTTCTCTACTCATCAGGATCTTTCCCTGCTACCCTTACTGCTAAACTAACTTTCACTCTGAAGGTTCCAGACAGACTGGAGATGACATGTATTAGATTACACATCTCTATACAAATCTATGGAGAGGGTAGAAGTGAGCAGGAAAGAGACAGAAGTGATGCTGGAGCTAAATTGTAGGTTTCTATCAAAGCCCAAGTACTTTATATCATCATATACATCAGTATAGGTCAGTACTTCTCTATTATGTCCTGCATGGCCCTGATGAAGCTTCTGAGTGAGAGAGAGAAATTTATGGAGCAGATTCTCCCCCGCTTACTGTGTGCAGTGTATGGCAGCTAGGCTCCACTCACAAGCTCAGGGAGAATTGCAAACTACAGAGTGGAAAACTGCTAAATAACGCAAAATTGAAGTCAATAATCAATTTGGGGGGAGGGGGGGTTTCTATGACCAGCCGCAATATCAATGTATAGAATCTCCCATAAAATAGTGGGAAAAAAGAAGCTTTATAAAAATTAAAAAAATAAAAGTTCTAAATCCCTCTTTTCCCTATAATACATTTTAAAATAGAAAATTACTGTGAAACACATACACATTAGGTATCCCTGTGTCTGAAAGTGCCCGGTCTACTGAATATAGGGGATCTGCAGTGCTCCTGTTCTGTCAGGAAGGAGTTAATAGGATCACTGCAGATACCCTATAGTCAGCCAGGCTGAATTCCAAGTGGGGGAAAAAACCCCAGTCCTCAAGCTCAGGGAAGGGGCAGACAGACAACCAAACACCCCCTCCCCTTCCCCAGCACCCAGCAACTACTGTACCCAAAAACTCCGACCATTTTAATTTTTGACATTTTCCAGTAGTTGCTGCATTTCCCCCCTAGGCTTATACTCGAGTCAATAAGTTTTCCCAGTTTTTTGTGGTAAAATTAGGGGCCTCGGCTTATATTCGGGTCGGCTTATACTTGAGTATATACGGTAGTTTTTGCATATAGAAGGTAAGATGAATACATGCAATAAAGTGTGGCTAGTAATTAATCTAATATTGCATGACATCAACTCCCAGCTATAATATCTATGTGCCCCCTGGCTGCTATTGAAATGAACAGGTGGATCCCTACCTTATAATTTTTGACAATTATTTAGTACTGGATATCACTTATAATTCCATCCACCCAGTGTTTGCTCATCATGGCTCAGGTTCTCATGTGCTAAGGAGCCGTGACTCACAGTGATAAACCCTGTGGATCGGGGCCAAGGAATGAGTATGGCTGCAGATCTCAGTTTATGATGGTGGGTGTGTGAATTGTAGGGTTTTTACACCACAGACCTGAGTGACCTTCAAATAACAGTTACCAGAAACCCTAATCCCTAACCCTGACCCACCACACAGACCTCCAAATGAGATTCCCAACTATTTTTATTGCTCCATTGCATCAAAAATAAAAAAATTTAACAACTGCGCAAGTAGTTTTGATTAAAAATCACCTACCGTTTTGAATATACAGCTCCTATGTAGGTTTATGTGTCTCCATGGTTACAGACTACAATCAAATTCTTTGTAGTCTGATCTTGTACAAACATATAATAGGCTCTTATGAAAGACAGGACAGACAAAGGGGAGCGTCTTGCAACTTGGGTCTTACCTCTACCATGATTATAGAACATACTTGACAATGGTCAACTGAAACGTCGTATAATAGATGTGTTATATGGATTATTTTATTGCTTTATTGGATGGATTGATCAACTGTTTGGCAGTTGCTGGGCGCTAAGAACCTATGGAAGCTTGTTTTTAGTTAGCAAATAAGGAATAACCTTGGGTCAAAATCCACAATAAAGCCAAAAACCACAAGGCCCTTCTGTCCAGGCAGCAAAAGTCATCCCCTAATGGTGGGCCCAGCTTTATTTTAGGTAAGGGGTTTCATTTAGTAACTTTCAGAGAAGGCTTAGCGACAACCAATATGGCCCCCAATACATAATCTTTCTCCCTTCACCCATCTGGCTCGGAAAGTTTTGGAGTGATACCATCCTGGCTCCAGTATTACGGTGTAACGGGGCAGATCTGTTTGTACCAGTTTACTTGCTCGACAAAGTGTTTGCATACACAAGGCCGCGCTCTACGTAGGTTTTTGTTGGCTCTCTCCATCTGACAAGTGTTTTCCATTTGGTGAGTGAGTCGGTATGCCTGACATATCCAGAACATTGGCGGATATTATGAGCCGCTTTCATTTATGTGGGTTCTGCTTGTACTCAAGATTTTTGGCCTCAAATAAAGAGCCCTTTGAAAAGTACAGAGTCAGATTTCTTGACATAAGCGGTACAGATCAGACCGCCGGGGTAAATATTTATTATTATTTGATGCCTACCATTATTTGCATCCGGCTAAAGCATCTGTAATCAGTAATCTACAGCGCCACCAGAGGGGAAATGAAGCATTGCATGGTGTCCACTGAAAACAATGGGATGTCCATGTACTGCATGGACATGTTGGGTCCTCCAGAGTAAGAGATACACTTCATAGTTGCTTTTTAATTGCTGGAGGCATTAAAGGGAATGTTTGACCAAAAAAAATTCCTTTTTTTTAATGTTACATAAGTATTTTAAGAATTTTTGCAGATTTTGATTGGGTCTCAGTGGAGAGGTATGTCCCGGCTGCAACTCATCTGAGTCCAGAGGATGAAGATGAGTTGAATACAATGGCGAAGCAGGAGCCGCCTGGAGCTGAAGGTGCGATGTGATGATGTCACTCACATTGCGCATGCTGCTCCTTGAAAAGCAGGGTCATAGTATGGGAGTATTAGTGTATTTTATGGTAAACTGTGGGGGGTGGGGACATTAAATTGGGGGCAATTGGAGGGGGCCATTAAACTGTGGGGGTCACTGGACAGGGACATTACACTGGGTGCAACTGGAGGAGGACATTAATGTATTAATGTCCATCTAGTTGCCCCACATTTAATGTCCCCTCCAGCTGCCCCCAGTTTAATGTCATCCTCTAATTGCCCCACATTTAATATCCACCTCCAGCTGCCCCAGTTTATGCCCCCCTCTAGTTGCCCCAAGTTCAAACTGGGACATCTGCACGGTGACATTAAACTTTTGGTGCACCAGGAGAGGGGACTTTATACTGTGGGAGCAATTGGAGGAGAACATTATAATGTGGGGGCATATAATATTAGGGTGACTGTAGGAGCATTATACTGTATGGGGTCACAAAGACAAATGGATGGGAATGCGCGGTGTCAATGTAGATTTGCCATGGTGCACATTCTGTCCCTCTTTCTGTCCTTTGATAGTTATTGTTCTCATGGGCTAGCACCTTTGTTCCATTATCCATTCCCATAGTATTTTCCGGCTACTACAGGAGCGGTGCTGCTGTCACTTGAGGTGTGTGTGGCGCTCTGTGGTTACACTTTACAGCACTACATTGTAAATGATAATTGTTAGCTTGTACCTAAGATCACTGCAGTGATGCAATCCACGTATGCCGTGCGGTTTACAATCTGGGTGATCAGCACTTACATCATCGCAGCCACAGGGCAGAAGGCTTTGGCTTCCAGTAAATGTTTATTTCGCAGCCGCTCCTTGTTCCATGCAAATTTCAGGCTGCTCAAGGCCTGAGAATGACCCTCACACTGCAGTGAGTGGTGTACACCCTACAATCTGACGGGGGGCGATAGAGAGTAGTGTATGAGGAGTGCAACAATTCCTCTATGACATTGCTCGCAGTCTGACATGGTGAGGTTGGCTATTACTTGGTCTGCTAGAGCAAAAAGTTTGTCTTCTTGCCCTGCAATCTGTATCACCGTCCACATCTAGACCATGCAGGGACAGAAATAACTGCGGGTATTCAGACTCTTGTAGGCAGATATATGGAGTCTCCTGCACTTGCCCCGTATAAGTGGTTAAAAACATGTTTATAAGATCATATAAAAATAAGCAGAAAAAATTCTAGGCAAACACTTAAGTGCTGTGAACCATAAACTTAATAACAACTTATAGGATTTGGTCTAGAAATAAAGCAGAACCGCACTGTTGCAGTGCACAGAAAAAAATACTGTTATACAGTGATTGAGAAATACAACCAAATAGTGAGCGAGTGAGATGGCCATATCATGACTAAATAATATGGTCATAACATGCCTGAAGAATACCATCATACAGTGAGCGAATGATACAGCTGTACAGTGACTGTATAATATGGCCATGTAGTGATCAAATAATACCATCATACATTAACTGAATATCAACTTAGTGACTAAATAATACTGCTATCAAGCGACTAATACCGACTTACACTGTATGATATCTCCTGCAGTGACTGAATACTACCATCATATAGTGACTAAACAATACCTTCATACATTGAAGAATACTGCCATACAGTGACTGAATAATACAGATCTATAGTGACCAAATAATATGACCATATAGAGATAGAATAATATTACCATACAGTTCTTTAATAATATTGTCGTATAGGGACTAATACTGCCACACAGTGATTGAAAAATACTAGTATGAACTGAGTTGGGGGGATATCGTCACTCCATAGGGAGAGACCAACATTTAGGTGTGTGGAGTCTTATTAAGCCATTAGTGCTCCACTGTGCAAGGGAACATGGGAAGAATATGCAAATCTGACTTCCATGATGTAATTAGGAAGTCAGTGCCTCAGTCATGCAGCCCAATAGGTGGCGCTCCCTTTAACATCATGCCCGACCTTCTCAGAGGCCTTTGTTTGCAATAATGTTGGGATTTTACCAGGTAGTCTCTCAGCTAAGGATAGAGTGAATAGTGCCGCCATATACTGACCAAATAAAACCTCTAGGCTGTAAATAATAATGCATAATGTTGTTAAATAATAGTGCCACAGTGACTGAGTGATTCAAAAATGTGTTGACTAAATAATACCAACATACAGTGAAAAATACTGGTATGAACTGAGTGAATAATACCACCATATAATAACCAAATAATACTGCTAGGGTGGTGAGTGACTAATAATGCATACTGTGGTTAAATAAAACTGACATACAGTGACTGAATAATACTACCATACAATTACTAAATAATACTACCATACAGTGACTGAAGAATTCCAAAATGTATTGAAAAATACTGCCATATAATGACCAAATAATACTGCTATACTTTGAGTGAATAATACTACATAATGTGGTTAAATAAAACTACTATACTGTGACTGAAGACATTGTCTGAACAATACTATCATACAGTAAATGAAAAATACTTCTAAGAAGTGAATAAATAATATCGCCATTTAGTGACTAAATAATACTACTATTCTATGAGTGAATAATACTGTATAATGTGGTCAAATAATACTGCCATTTAGTGACTGAATAGTACCACCATACAGTGAATAAATAATACTAACATAAAGTCACCAAATAGACGTGCCTGAAATATGGTCTACAAGGCATTATCACTCACACAGACTGAAGGCGTCCAGGACTGTGCAGTCACGATAACCAAAAACCTAATGACTTGTCGTGTTCTGTTTCGTCTCCACCTGCTCCATTTACAGTACATTTTTGGCTCCTCAATTTTGTAGTGTGTACCCCCTCGTGACCCTACAGATACAGTAGAATCATAACCACACTGCCAAGTTCCTCCTGCCAATGAGTGCCGCCATGTATATTGCTAGGCTGAACATTCCCCCATACATAGTGCAGTGTCCCCCAGAGGATACATCTAGAGATGCCGGTACAATTTAGAATAATATCAGACGCTCTGTACAAGGACGCCACTATTTAGTGCACAATGTGGCAGCACACTGGCCTCCTAGAAGCATGTAGCCGGAGGAGCGATGTTCTCCTGAAGGTGTAGATCTGGTTGCTATTATTTACACTTAGGCCTGGAATACTAAAAATATCAGCCTTACAGTGTGGACCCCGCACACATACGGTATATTTCTAGAAAACATTAGTGCAAGTCGCCAAGGCCTGAGCTTCTTCACTTCTCCTTTAGATTTTCTCACTTCCTCCACCCACGTTTCTCTGGTATCCTATAGCCTGGTCATCGCCGGACATTCTATTTACATCTTGTAACCAAAGATGGACCCAAATATTCATCTCCAGGGTAACTTCGGAGGCGGCGACATAAGAATTACTTATTTTTAGTCTTGGAGTTTACCGATAAGTTACATAGAAACCCTTGGTGACCACATACCGTGGTGTATTCCTCAATCTTAACATAGATACAGAAGGCTTCTCACTTTTGTACGGGTGGGTGGTAAAGATGGTCAAGTTTTTGCAAACTGTAGAACTTTCTGCAGCTTTTTTACAACTCAGTGCAGACTCTATTCTTCAGGCCAGTAGGCACAAGCAGTCCTAACTTCGGTTTTCAAAAACTTACGTGGAGTCTTTCATGACCAAAATGTCCCCAAAAGTTCTGGTTGAAATCAATGGAATGCCGATAAAACCATCAATGTCTTCTAGCTTGAGACACTCTTTGACCAATTGATAGAGGTCACAAACTCAATTACTCCCCCAAATTGTTGAATGGATCCATAGAATTGGGCTCTACTATAATATGCAATAAGTCAGGTTTGATCGGAATATGCCTTCAATGGATGACGCCATATGAAGGGTCTCAAAAATGTTGGGTTCTCTGAGAAGATTTCAAAAACCAGAGGTGATGTTGAAGATGTACGGTCTAGAATGTGGTGCTGAAGATTTCCAAAAACTTTCCAAAAATACCCAGATTTTTGGCCACTCCACAGATTCTGAACATTACCCATTAGCTTGTAGAATTAAAGTGTAAGTTGACGGACTCCCACCAGTCCCATCTTCTCACTTCATGTATCTGAAGACACCTCTTGGTTGGATTCACCTTATAAGGGTAGATAAGGCCAAAAACATTTCTCTGCTTAATAATGTCAGACAGACATATAGTCAATTCGATAACTAAAAATTCTAGAAGATAGATCATATAGAAATACATACAGTGGGGCAAAAAAGTATTTAGTCAGTCATCAATAGTGCAAGTTCCATCACTTAAAAAGATGAGAGGCGTCTGTAATTTACATCATAGGTAGACCTCAACTATGAGAGACAAAATGAGAAAACAAATCCAGAAAATCACATTGTCTGATTTTGTAAGAATTTATTTGCATTTATGGTGGAAAATAAGTATTTGGTCAGTAAAAAAATTTCATTTCAATACTTTGTTATATATCCTTTGTTGGCAATGACAGAGGTCAAACGTTTTTTGTAAGTCTTCACAAGGTTGGCACACACTGTTGTTGGTATGTTGGCCCATTCCTCCATGCAGATCTCCTCTAGAGCAGTGATGTTTTGGGGCTGTCGCTTGGCGACACGGACTTTCAACTCCCTCCAAAGGTTTTCTATAGGGTTGAGATCTGGAGACTGGCTAGGCCACTCCAGGACCTTGAAATGCTTCTTACAAAGCCACTCCTTCGTTGCCCTGACGATGTGCTTTGGATCATTGTCATGTTGAAAGACCCAGCCACGTTTCATCTTCAATGCCCTTGCTGATGGAAGGAGGTTTGCACTCAAAATCTCACGATACATGGCCCCATTCATTCTTTCATGTACCCGGATCAGTCGTCCTGGCCCCTTTGCAGAGAAACAGCCCCAAAGCATGATGTTTCCACCCCCATGCTTTACAGTAGGTATGGTGTTTGATGGATGCAACTCAGTATTCTTTTTCCTCCAAACACGAAAAGTTGTGTTTCTACCAAACAGTTCCAGTCTGGTTTCATCAGACCATAGGACATTCTCCCAATACTCTTCTGGATCTTCCAAATGCTCTCTAGCAACTTCAGACGGGCCCGGACATGTACTGGCTTAAGCAGTGGGACACGTCTGGCACTGCAGGATCTGAGTCCCTGGCGGCGTAGTGTGTTACTGATGGTAGGCTTTGTTACATTGGTCCCAGCTCTCTGCAGTTCATTCACTAGGTCCCCCCGCGTTGTTCTGGGATTTTTGCTCACCGTTCTTGTGATCATTTTGACCCTACGGGGTGAGATTTTGCGTGGAGCCCCAGATCGAGGGAGATTATCAGTGGTCTTGTATGTCTTCCATTTTCTAATTATTGCTCCCACAGTTGATTTCTTCAATCCAAGCTGGTTGCCTATTGCAGATTCAGTCTTCCCAGCCTGGTGCAGGGCTACAATTTTGGTGCTGGTGTCCTTTGACAGCTCTTTGGTCTTCACCATAGTGGAGTTTGGAGTCTGACTGTTTGAGGGTGTGCACAGGTGTCTTTTTATACTGATAACAAGTTTAAACAGGTGCCATTACTACAGGTAATGAGTGGAAGAAAGAGGAGACTCTTAAAGAAGAAGTTACAGGTCTGTGAGAGCCAGAAATCTTGATTGCTTGTAGGTGACCAAATACTTATTTTCCACCATAATTTGCAAAAAAATTCTTACAAAATCAGACAATGTGATTTTCTGGATTTGTTTTCTCATTTTGTCTCTTATAGTTGAGGTCTACCTATGATGTAAATTACAGACGCTTCTCATCTTTTTAAGTGGTGGAACTTGCACTATTGGTGACTGACTAAATACTTTTTTGCCCCACTGTACATTATATTAGATCAATAGATGATAAAGTAATAATCACTGTTATATGATAATCCCTAAGGTAATGTAACACCCCAGAGGGCAATGTGCCAAAAACACAGCCCAACCGTACACACAGTACAACAAAATCTCAGCACATAGAAATATTTCCACCCACGTATCAGAATAAGTTAATCCTCCACTATAACACACAGTACTAGTAAAGTACACAAGTGCAACGGAGTATAAAATAAACTACGAATCAAATAACAATACAGGTCAGTGGGATGGTAAACATGGTGGTGGACTTGGCCAGGCAACATAAGATGTAAGCTCTTTGGCACCCTGATGAAGTATATCACCACGTCTACCAGGAGGTACCAAAGGGGTTGTCCAAAATAAGGTGGAGAACAACTTAGAATGCTATACTGGCCCACCAGAGAACCAGAAGATCATAATAATGGTCCAACAGAAGACACCCAAATTTGAAGGCCACTATGATCTAGCGGTTGGAGAGTGGGCCCCCAGAATCACTTTATTTTGTGGAACCTCAGTCTGATGCTGATGTTGTAAAATAAGTAAAGAAGACATACTCACTTTACTCACCTTACTGACTCCCTACTCTTCTCATTCCCATGCCACTTGGTCTTCCTGATGATCTCTGTATTTCTAGCAATGATGTTCAAAAATGGACATGTTACTGATGTAGCCAATGACTAGCTAATGGGTGACATGTCCATGTCAATATATGGAACCTAAATCAACTATACATATACAATAACTATACTATATACAATTATACTCTGCAGTATTTTGAGAGTATAATCTTGGGCTCCCTCATTGAATCTGGTATTTCCTTGGTGTCCTCTTAAGTCATCTTCCTACCTCTTCTAGTTTCCTGAGGTCCAATCACAGGCCAGCGTCATGTGTCAGCTCACGTCACGACTCCTGAGGCCCAATTGCAGGCCTCCACTGTGGCCTGGGGCCCGGGGTTATCACCAAAAAGGAATGTGAGTGAACCCAGGAGAGGTGAGTATCAGTATTTACTACATTTTCACACCTTCCCTGGGCCTTCACTAATACTAAAATTACCCCAGAGTATAATAGTCATTCATGGGTGGCAAAACTCAAAAGTTTTGGGTTTGGTCGAACCCCAAATTTTTGGCTCATTATGAACCGTTTCCCTCATCCTTACAAGGCACCTTCCCTCACCAGAGAGTGCTTGAGCAAAAACTTTCCTGACTTGCTAGTTACTGTGTTGGTGTATTTCTTAACTGTATACTTTAACCCCATGTTTGACCTCTACCTGACTTTCTGTCTCCATACTTGTGCCACCAGCCCTGACCTCTGCCTGATGTATGACATTGATCAATCTCCACCTGCCCTGACCCGTCCTTTGTAGTCCCCTACAGTGAAGTCAAGATCAAACCAGTTTAGTGACATAGTGAATCCACCCCAGCTGCAGCATTTCAGGAATGAACGCATTGTGTCTCTGATGCTGATATATTATTCCCCTAGCTCGCAGTATTGAGACATCATACATTTTTGCTTCACTTTCGTAGAACTGCTTCATTTTTGGATACCACCTACTGTATACCTGCAGGGTTAGCTGGTATACATGTCACCTCCTTTATATATAATAATGTTTAGAATCACACGGCCATCCCTCAAGGTATATACATAGAAGTCTCATATTCCTAAAATTTATTACTCTAGCGTATGACAGGTACATTCTTAGGCTACATTTGCATGAACACTTCAAAAAATGGCCATGAAAATTGGATGGACGAATGGGCTGTTTGTTTCCGGGCTGCTTTGCATTGGCGGGGGATCCATTTATTAAAGGTTTTATAGTTTTAGTGCGGGCTCTATGATTTATGACACTAACCCCCTCCCCCCATTCCATAAGTACTTGTGGCTGGTCTAGTGTCCCAAATTGCCCTGATGGGATCCCTTTAAGTCTCCATACATATGACTGTATAATGGAACCGTGCTGTTTGGAATGATGATGCAATATGGATGATGGTCGGGGCATACATTGGAGATAGCGGCATTAATACTCAGTGTCTGGCGGTATTTATTTATACAGGAGTCATTTCCATCTCAGAGGACTATGGTGTTGGTTTCAGCCAGGGAATCTGAATAATTTGTCGCCTTCTAATTCAGACGGGTCAGATGTCTCCAGAATATGCTGGGAGGGTCACGCCGTGAATTGGGATTTGTCACCCACATAACACAACACTGGATTCTATTTAGCTCACTCACATACAAAATAAAGCAATGAGTATGTTTCTATTTCCTTCTACTTCTTGTTGTATTATTTGTTAGTGTATATAGCAGTATTATTATATTGTACTATTAGATAACATTATGTATGTACTTGTGTCAGTATTATTTGAACACTCTATTGCGGTATTTGCATTGTGTGACACTGTTACTATGATAAAGTACAGTAGATTATGCGAAGTATATGGTGGTGGCAGCAGTATACATTATAGCATTATGTAACTGTATGGTAGTATTATGTGCAGTACTATTTATGGTTATGGCAGCACTGTATGACACTGCTATTTATGTATCAGTATGGTGGTATTAGGTATAGCACTATTTATCGTGATGTGTATAGAATTATTATTTATGTAACAGTATGGTGGTGTTATTATGTGTAGCACTATTTATGGTGGTGGCACTGTATGGCATTGCAATTTATGTGACAGTATGGCAGTGTTATGTGTAGTAGTATTTATGGTGATGGCAGCCCTATATTGAATTTTTTTTATATACCAGTATGGTGGTGTTATTATAATATGGTATGGTTATTTGTATACTATATGGCAGTACACTAAATATTGTCACATCCACTTACATGTAATCTCTGGCTTAGATTACATAACACATTTCTGTTCTGGGTGACAGGTCCTGTCTGGTGTCAGGAAATAAGGCAATACTCCTAATGTATACATCTAATGTGAACAGAGTCTAAAGCAGACCATACACTATAGATAGCTGTTTATCAGGTTCTCATTGACAGCTACCTTGCCTGTCACTCCCAGACATGTGCACAGTGCACTGATATAGGAAGAGGGGAGAAAGCCGCTACCAGGTGGTGGAGGCCCCCTACATACTAGATGGTCGCCCGAACCTGTCTTCTACTGTGTATAGCCAGAACATTAGGACATGTGCACTGGTTACACAGCAAAGATCATGTCTCATTGTTTATCTGGGGTCTTGTCCATATTGGAGAGCGATTAATCTCCAGGGATCTGTTTTTTATGGTAAGTAGATTTCTTATAGGAGAGACTTGCTGTACTGCCAGAAATGGAGACTTGTGAAGGCTTGCAGCTGCCTCTATGCATTCCTAGGAGTTCTGAGCAAGTAAGGACAGGACAAGAAGATGACAGCCCCGAATATACTGTCTGAGGACATTTATTATACTGTGCAGGCATGCTGGCCGAGGTTTGGAAAATCCATGTGAAGTGCGTTTCCTTGACAGACACTTGTGAGTAAGCTCACATAAAGCGTTCCATTCAACGTCCAGTCTGTGTCTCATGAATCTGCTAAAGTTCAGTCCCATCTTACTTTTCGTGTAGTTATTTCCAACCATATCCAGTTCTATATCTAAGAAATGAAGTTAGATACTTCCCCCCCTTACCATTTAATTACACCTCCCACCAGTCATCACTATTCTGTAAATTGCTAATGGAACCAGTCAACAAGTTTGCTGACAGTCCTGCCTCTAACTGCTTGGCAGTTCCTAGAATGCAGAGCGATATACTTTGTAACAATATGGAGTGCTGGGAGAGTTCAGCTCTGAGGTCTTCAGAATGGTAGCGGCAGCTTTTGGTTTAAAGGGGTCAACCCATTACCACCATGTATCCCCTAGCCACAGTTCAATAAATGTCTCCAAGTTACTGGAATACTGGGGCGGCTGTTGCAAAAAAACTGACAGACCTGCCATGCACCGAACTTATCATGTTTTAGACACTTTTTGTGCCACACTCAACAAGACGGATGCAGTTTAGTGGAAAAAAGAGGCCAGTGATTGGGCCTCAAAGGTCATGTGGGATGTGTTGACATCATGGTGCTTAGACCACTAAATGCCAATCCCAGGCCTCACTATTCCCCAGGGGCCAGTGATGTCACCCAGGTGGCCAAACGTTACGCTGGAATTTCAGCTGGAAGATCTTTTTGTTTCTTGAAAATCTGTGGGTGTAGAGGCCTAAACACTAGACTCATGGACAACCCCAAAATTAAAGGCTTCCTTTCTCAGACATCTTTTTTCGTTTGATGCCCTTTGTATATCTACATCACACTCTTGTGCCAACACCACTGGGTTTTCATCCCACCCCGCAGACATTGACTTGTGTCATTCCCATCAGACCGCACCCTGCATGGTATTTCGGCACCGCGGAATGTACAAAATTGTAGAAAATACTTCCATGACTGCGGTTTGGGCACAAATAGGAAACAATTAACTTCAGACATTTTCCTAAATACTTAAAACGTTAAGATAAGAATCCCTTTCATTAAAGGCTTCAGAGACACATGTGAATAGTTTCCAGCATGTAACATCAACCGCAGATAACACCAGGAGACAAATAGTTCCCAATATTGTTGCTAGGGACGAATATTCATTCCTATTACATCCTTGCTGACATATTGGTGTTTGCCCTCACTCTAGGACCTGCAGAGGCCCAACTAAGGAACCTCGGGGCACCCAGGATTACAGGGATTGGGATTTTCCCCCATAAACAGCGCCACTCTTTTAAATAGGTTGTGCCTGGTATTGCAGCTAAACTCTGGCACAGGAGGAAAAGGAGATTGGGACTGGACAATGGAGCACCTGTATAAGTGAGTATGTCTTTTTTATGTTACACACACCCAGGCTACCCCTGGGTTTGCTCCAAATTCTGGACAACCCCTTTAAGGTGCTATCCACATTGGACAATCCCTTTTTGGTTGACGGGTTCATTGATCACAGAGCACCTCACTGCTCGGACCCACAGGGAACAGATGTAACCTGTAGGTAAGCAAGTGTGCATTTTCCCTGCAGTGCCACCACAGGAAACATGAGGTATTACACATTTCCCATTGAAATCTATAGGCTGCCCACCTAGACTTGTCAGGTCCTCCAGACAGACAGACACAAGAATCTCCCGAATTTCTCAATAGTTTATTTGGAAAGGGTTTTACTAATCTGTCAACCTAATACTATCATCATCAAATAAAAAACCCTGTATATAAAAGCAACATAAATGCAATGAAACATAGAAAATAGAATAATAAAAGAATATGATACAGAAACAAAAACTTCACCGATATGGTCCAGGGTAAAAAAAAAATATCAAAGCAGAAAATATAATAAATTCATTGAACATGATGATGTCTTGGCTCGGCCTATTGGCCAGATATCATTAGGAGCCATTTTCCTGACAACAATATTCTATTTATGATGATGAATAGTAGAGCGGAGTCACAATGTGGGATGAGGTCGCCTTCCTACACGCACAATGTACCAGATATTTAGTGCTATCTTGTGTCATGTTCACATTAGTAGATAGTAATTAGCAGAAGATATATTAGGCTTTCTAATCTATTATATTGGATTATATCTGTGGGTTTCTACCTGTGACTCTCTATCTCTAACCATTGCAAGACTATAACTCCCAGCATGCCCGGACATCTCTAGATCACAAGTCAATAACCCTAATATATATCACCCTAGATCCCCATGATACTGCTAATTCTGGTCATTAGACCCATGGACTGGGCAGAATTTGGGGCTGTAATATGGTCCAGGTTATATGGACATGTCAATCTAGGCTATAACTGATGAAGGGCATGTTCTCACCGGACTGCTTGAGATTTACAGTAACCACCCCACGGGCATCAGTTTATTTGGATGTGGATTTCATTGTAGAAATGGCCCATGTGGTCCTGATCTGGACTGTAGAGTTACCAGGATTAGCAAAATTGGTTTCAAATTTTATGGAACTGAGTAAGGACTTGGGAATTTCCTGGCTTTCGACTCCATGGCTTGGCCAGTTTGCACCTTGATACATCTACACTCTACTTCATAGCCCAATGGGACCCTGTCTATTCTTTGGAGACCCTTTAGGATGATATTGAATCCTTGGCAGTACCATTGAGTACTGTCTACTTCATAGTTCAATGGGACACTGTCTACACTTTGAAGACCCTTTAGGATAACATCGAGTCCTTGGCAGTACCATTGAGTACTGTCTACTTCATAGACCAATGGGACAGTCAACTCATTGGAAACCCTTTAGGATGACATCGAATCCTTGGCAGTACCATTGAGTACTGTCTACTTCATATGCCAATGGGACACTGTTTACTCTTTGGAGACCCTTTAGGATGACATCGATTCCTTGGCAGTACCATTGAGTACTGTCTACTTCATAGTTGCCCTAGGGACTATGACCTCATATGGTGACATCTACACATTTCGCATTGTCAGTGTTTTTAGTCATCAACCTCAGGAGAGATGTTTGGCTCCCCATACCTTAATATTTGCTGGTTACATAATATTGTACTTTCCTGTCCTGTCTGGAGTCTTAGCCTGCACCATACTAGAAGCACAACTCCAGATAATATATGAAACTGGCACCACAATGTAGCTAATGTCATCCGTGATATGTGATGGGTGTGTACATATTAGAACTGTAGCACAAGTGGATGTGTCTAATGTTGTATGATTCTAAATTCCAAGACATTCTTCCTCTCTTCACATCTTATGACTATAAATCTCGAGGTCCATTAAAATATTAGGAAGAAGCTTTTGGTTCGGGGGCTCTGATATGGGGTCATGGGACAATAATACCGTACTTAAAGGAACAAGGATTGTGTTTCATAAAAATATTTCTTCTACTTTTACTACAATATTGTTTGATTCTTCAGAAATTCTTAGGGCAGATGCCAATTGAGACATGCCCGGGGTAGGAGGTGTAGGAGGTTCGTATATGCCAGGTTTTAGGTTACACATTCCAAAAAAGTCAACACAGTGATGATGGGACTGCCATTGTAAGAGCAAAATGTACATCCACTTTAGGAGGTAGATGTTGTAAGGCTTAAGAAGATGCAAAACGTGGTGTCAATATTTTGCACAAGGGTGAATCACAATGTTACATGGCTTTTTCTGCTAAGGAACATTGGGTGGCCAATGTCATCGAAGGAGACCAATTGCTCTTCATATACTACATTCAACTATGGCATAAGACATGTTGTAAGATGACATCAAAATGGTCAATGTTTTGTACTTACCACAATGTATCTGCTTTGGGTGTTGGCAAACCATCAGGGCCCAATGTCTCATCACTTTCTCAACATGCCAAGGAATGTTGGGTGGCCAAAGTCATCGAAGGAGACCTTCGATGGCCAAAGTGCATACAGGTATGAGATAAGACCTATGGTAAGATGAGATCAAAAAGATGCAAAAGCATGACAAAAGAAATCAAGGAATACATTTCGTAATTCAATATTTGTTCGATTCTTTAATAATTCCAAGGCTCGATGCCAACCAAGTTATGCCCGGGGGAGGTATAGGTGTACATGTCACAATGATGATGCAACTTCCATGGAAAGGCAATATGCATCTACTTAGCATGTGAATGTGGTGAGACATCACAAAGATGAAATATGTGAAGTCGATGTTTTGCAATGACCATAATGGCTGAGGGTGTTGGTGAAGCGTCAAGGCTCAATGTTTCATGAACATTCGGTGGCCAAAATCATTGAAGATCTTTTCCTGTTCACATAATCCATACAATTATGGCATAAGACGTGTTAAGATGATATGAAAAAGATGCAAAAATCAGAGTCAATGTTTTATATTTACCGCAGTGTATTGGCTTTAGGTGCTGGCAAACCGCGAGGGTGCAATGTCATGACTTTTTCTGCTGAGGAACTTTGGGTGGACAAAGTCGTCAAAAGAGATCTTTTGCTCTTCATACAATATATACAACTATGGCATAAGACAAGGGTCTAATTACCGTATTTTCCGGACTATAAGGCGCACATAAAAACCTACGATTTCCTCAGAAATCGTAAGTGCGGCTTATAGTCCGGTGCGCCTTATATATGGATGGAAGCGGCGGCAAAGTCTGCGTGCCGCTTCCATACATACATAAAAGGCACCGTAAGGGTGCATTCACACTACGGAACGCCGGCGTGTATCACAGCCGTACACGCCGGCGTTACAGCAGGGCTGCCGGACACTTCCTATTCATTTCTATGGGAGCCGGCATGCGAGCGCTCCCCATAGAAATGAATGGAAAAAAGCAGTCCATTCATTTCTATGGGGAGCGCTCGCATGCCGGCTCCCATAGAAATGAATGGGAAGTGTCCGGCAGCCCTGCTGTCACGCCGGCGTGAAACAGAACGTGAAACTTACCGAGCGGTGCAGGGCGGGCGGGCGGGCATTCAGGCCTCCTCTTCCTTCGATGTCCTGACCACTTCCTCCGGCGCTCGCGAACTGATAATGGCCTGGGCGCATGCACAATATCATAATGCTTCTACTACGGCTACTGCGCATGCGCCCAGGCCATTATCAGTTAGCGAGCGCCGGAGGAGGAGGACGGAACATCGGAGGAAGACGAGGCCTGAATGCCCGCCCACCCTGCACCGCTCGGTAAGTTTCACATTCTGTTTCAGGGTTTTATTTTAAAACGGGGGGTAGTTTAATATAACTTTTACGGTTGGGCTCTATCAGCATGATTTTGTTTGATTCAGCATGATTTTGCTGATAGAGCCCCTCCTCGCCTGCCGAGCGCTTCCAATAGAAGCGGCTGGCACGCGGGGGGTTATGCGACCGGTGGCAAAGTCTGCCTGCCGCCGCTTTCAACAACATATAATGCGCACCGGACTGCGCTTTATAGTCCGGTGCGCCTTATATATGAACCGAGACGGACTATAAGGCGCTCATGGGCAATGCGCCTTATAGTCCAGTGCGCCTTATAGTCCGTAAAATACGGTATATAAAAAGGTGCAAAAGCTATACTCAACATTTGTTTGTATGACAACGTATCTGCACGCGGTGTTGGAGAACCGTTTGGCACAATGTTGCATGACTTTCTCTGCCAAGCACCATTGGGTGACCAAAGTCATCGAAGGAGACTTTTTACTGTTCACACAATATTCACAGGTATGGGATAAGGTGTAGTAAGATGACATAAAAGAGATGCAAAAAAACGACAAAAGAAACCAAAGAATCCATTTCATAACACAATATTTGATTCTTTAATAATTCCAAGGCTAGATGCCAACTGAGTTATGCCCGGGGGAGGTGTAGGAGATTGCTACATGTCAGGTTTTAAGTTACACATTGCAAAAAATGTCAATGCAATGATGATGCAACTTCCATGGAAAGGCAATCGACATCTATTTAGCATATGAATGTGGTGAGACAACCTCACAAATGCAAAAAATGGAGGCAATGTTTTTCATTTAGTATAATCAGCTTTGGTTGTTTTGAACCTCCAGAGCACAATGTTGCTTGACTTTCTCTGCCATGGAATGTTGGGTGGCCAAAGTCATCGAAGGAGACCCTTTGCTCTTTACACAGGAGGATAGACTTACAAGCTCCATGCAGATCTTGCCAAGCCAATTCAAACCAATGGCCCTAGTAATAGGAAGCATTGACCATTGACCTATCCATACGATGGTGGCGGTGAAGAAGACGATACTCCATTGAGTAGACCCACACCCTTAAAGTCCAATTTTTTTCAATAACTTAAGAAACTTTTACACTGTGCCGCAGAACCTCATATTACACACCTCAGCTGCTGCAGAACCTCATACTACACATCTCAGCTGCTGCAGAACCTCATAGTACACATCGTAGCTTCTGCAGAATTTCATACTACACACCTCAGCTGCTTCAGATCCTCATAGTACAGTACACAGCTCAGCTGCTCGAGTAGGTATTCGAACAAATACTATGGTATTCAAAATACTCGTACTCTATCGAATACTATTCGCTATTCGCAGTAAAGATTTGATTCAGAACCAGCGTTGATTGGCCGAATCAATGCTGGTTCTGCAGGACGAGTAAGGGCCGGTTCACATTAGCGCTAGCCTCCCATCTGGAAGGAGTCCACAGGAAGACCCCACCCCCGATCGGAATATCAGCGCAACTGCAAGCGCTGGACAGTTAAGCACACGGACCCCATAGCATATAATAGGCTCAGTGTGCTTGCCGTGCACTGACCGCACAAATGATTCATGCGGACAGTGCACGGCAAGCACACGGAACCCTTTATATGCTATGGGTCCGTGTGCTTAACTGTCCAGCACTTGTGCTGATATTGCGTTTGGGGGAGAGGGGGGCTCCTCCTGCGGTCTCCTTCCGGACAGGAGGCAAGTGCTAATGTGAACCAGCCCATAGTCTATGGGGTCCGTGCGCTTTAACTGCACGGCGCTCCTCCTAAACACTCTCCTCCTGCTACTCGTGGACTTGGTGACCCTCCTTTAATCGAATAGTGGTTTCCCTTGAAACCAGCTTTTTTTCCCCATAGACTATAATGGGATTTGATATTCGATCGAGTAGTCGAATATTGAGGCTATACTCGAAAGCTATATCGAATATTTCACTACTCGCTCATCTCTAGTGGACACTCATCTATCAGAACGCTGGGTAGCCATTAGTTAGATTCTGGTTCTCTGATTGGTCATCCAAAAACCAAGTAATGTGGATTTAACACCTAACTCCAAAGCTATCCTGGATTGTTATAGCTAGAGCTATGTTGTATGTCATTCATAGGTAATCTGTAATTAGAGTTGCTCAGGAGGATCTCTTGAATTCCTGCACCTCTAGGAGCCAAACTGTTGGACCTTCATGTTCCAATCTAGAACATACAACCTGCATTCGGGACTAAGCCCTTGATAATGAAGCTTGGGTAGGTCAGAGGAGCACACCAGTACACCCCATGTGATTGTTCAGGTCCAATTACAGGGCTCAGCTGTGACATAGGGGCCTATGACCTTATTCAGGAAGTCAGAAGAGCAACCAGAGAGAAGACACCCTTGAGGTGTGAAGAGAACCCAGAGTCACTTCTGGTTCTGAACCAGTTTGGCCTGAAACAAATCTTTGGTCTGAACCCGAAACAAAAATCTTCAGAGGTTCGACCCTCTCTAGATGGAACACGCTACTGGCTTCCATGAAATAAGTTCTAAAAAAAAGTCAGATGTCAGAAAATGAAGAGAAATTTGAGGTGAACATCTGCCCCAGACTACTCTATTTTCTGTCACCCGGCTCACGGTGCAGAATGTTTTTTATTGCGGCTTTCCACCGCTGACTAGGCCCAAACTAATGAGTAATTTATGGAAAGTCTCAACCCACGGCCTCTGAAGGCTGGGTCCCATAGCAAACAGTCTTGGGCAAAATTAGCATCTGGACGTAATACGCAGGTGCAGAATGGAGCCAGAGAGGCGGCAGGACTAAGCACCGGTGAGTAGAGGCGCATCACCTAATCCTATAGGTAGAGGACTGTTAGGGCACGATTCTGGGGTTAGTAAAGGGGCAATATACTGATTTGAGCCAGTAAAGTAGGTATTATAGTGTGTGGGGTCAAGGAAGGGGGCATTGTACTATGTGAAGGCAAGGAAGGGGGCATTATACTGTGTATAGAAGTACAGTATGGGGGGCCTGGCATTTTACCAGGCAAGATGGCTCTATTGTGCAGATTTTTTTGACCAATTGTTAGCTGGCACTTTCTATAAACAGGGGTGTGGCCTAAAAACTTGATTGGAGGACCACCAAGAGAACTTTGCTAGGGGCTGTTGATATGCCAAGTCTACCTCTGGCTACATTAACCAGGATGGCCACAGCACAATATCTGTAGCCATCTGTAGTCAGACCCCCATCGATCTGAAAGAGATTTTTAAGGAAGGATCGTCAAAACCTTAGAAAACCCTCATTGATCTACACAGATTTGCAATCCAGAGCACTGGGAAAGCTGGATGTAAACAAATGTATGAACCAAAATATCCAACAACACCTTTATTAGATTGTAAACCAGATGACTTGTTATGTAAAGCTTCACAGAGAAGACGATGGTGAAGTGAAGATACAATGATGATGGTGATTCACGCCGACAACTCATCGTATTACTAGAGAGTAACATCACAGGGCGACTGACATGTGGAATCCTGATCTGCACGTGAGAGTGGACTGACAGGTTGACTCGACATAGTCAAGAATTCAATGATGAGCGATTCGGACATCATAACAATCCCGAACATGAACAGACTAGAAGAACAACCCATAAACAGTAACGTGCGGAGACTCAAACCTGGAGGCAGAATCACCCCAGGCACAGGGTCACAATGGTGATGGAATGGGGTTGGGAGGGGTGGGTGAGGAAACAAATGGAGGGGGGTGGGGACCCACTAAAGAAAACGAGGACAAAGTAATACATTTTCCAAAAACATTTTAATCAGAATTCTGTCAATTCGCATCTGCTACCGCTCTAGTAACTTTATACAGAAATATATATTTACGCTTTAGTTTACAAGGCACTTCAGATATAAAATTCACCTTTCTTAAAAACAAAAAAGGGAAAAACAAAAATACATTAATACCCAATATAATAATTGCAGTAAAAATAGCTGCTACACAAAATCCCTCCACATCTACAGAAAGGAGGCAGGAACATGAACGGGGAATTCTAGAGACCAGATGGCATCAAAAGCAATATATATACAGCATCAAGGAATCCGGAACACTAAAAATATTACGGTCTTTCAAAAGAAAAAAAAAAGATTGGAAACAGAACTGGCTACATGGATGCAGGAACTGAACAAGCTGACCAGATCCACCTAAATTTTTTATTTATTTATTTTTTTACTGGATATGACCGAGTGCTAGACATAAAACAAAACCGAGTGTATGAGAATATGGGAATGCATCAATATTGTTGCCATCGAAAGTTTTTCCACTCTATGTAGACGATTGTGACCAATAGAGTTGATCATTGACAGATTCCGCATGGCCATTGGCAAGCCAAGAGACTTCCTGAGATTTGTTAGAAACCAATGACACTATTAGCTCAATGATACACACTATTGGAATGACAAAAATAAAAATGTGCAGTTTCATATGGGGGGGGGGAGTGAGGGGTCGTTCTGTGTGCCATAAAATTTATTAAAACATCTGAAATTCAAATAAAATATACACATCCCTTACGGAACAAATAATTAAGCAAATATGAAAATACTTAAAAATTATTTACATGCGTTTGAAATGGTCTGAGAAAAATAAAAAAAAATGTAAAAACCCCCCAAAAAAGCAAAAAAAAGTTACGATACAACTACAAGACACATGGACTCAAGCAGCATGAAGTAATAAAGTGCAGTCTCTGAGACGGCTTAGCAATTTACATAATGTTTTTGGAGCATTGTATGACACGATTTAAGATTGATGTGTTGTCATTTTGTCTTCCCTCCCATTCCCCTCAGTGTCAAAACATGGAATATTTTACATGAAAAAAGTATTTCTGGTGCAATGTCCTTCAGAGCTGTACCCTTAAGTCATCTGTGTCAAGAAAGTACAACACAAACCACTTCCTAGAAAGGTCTTGAAACGCGTTGCCTTTCAGAATCCTCCATAATGTTGGCCTTAAACAGTTCAATAGTGACCAAAAAGGGTTAGGGTTTCCTCCCCCACCCCATTATATTCACAGTACAAGTGTGTGCTTTGGATATAGCATCTTTTTTGATTCATTCGTCCGTGTCGGGCTGCACACCAAGCATGGCATGCAGTTCCTCTGCTGAGTATCCCAACAAATTATGAAGGTCACACACAAACCGATAAACATAGCGCTTTCCTGAGGTCTTGTGAATAATGTTTTTATCATAATAGTATCTCAGTCCTCTGCTCAGTTTCTCATAGTTCATTTTAGGTTTATTTTTCCTTTTACCCCATCGGCGAGCAACCTGGAGGAAAAAAATTAAAAAATTAATATATTTTAGTACAACACTTAAGAACATAGATTTGTTTTTTTTTGCCCCATCATAATACCCATTGCTACTGTTATGCATTTAATGACTGTGGCAGGTTCACGGCAATACAAAATATTGGGGGCTCGTCCGGGATCAAAGATTTCATATACAGGAAATATAAATACAATGCGATATTGTTTTCTCTGCCAGGAAAATTCTGCTGACAGAGTCACTAACTGGCAGTTGGGAAAAAGATAAAAATGTTGGCACAGCTCTCATACTATAGAGATATGCCAGTCTGTTGACCCAATATCTGTAATCAGCACACAAAAGCATAAAAAGATAAAACTAACCTCGTCTGGGTCAGTGAGCTTGAATTCCCATCCATCCCCAGTCCAGCTGATAAAGGGCTGACAAGATTTGTCTGTCAATAATTCCAGCAAGAACTGCCAAAGCTGAATTGGTCCACTCCCTATTAAATAAATAAAATGCGTTAATATGAATACATGCCAGGTCCTGTAGATCCAAAAGTCAAAAATAAAGATTCACTTTACTCTTGAGCCTCCCATCAAACGGAGGATTTCCCAACAGAAAGCTCTGACTTAAGCTACTGTCTAGGCATATTTTCGGAGATTCCTTTACGTAAAGTAGCGTGTAATACTAGAATGCCATTTTACAAAGCATTCAAAAATAAAATACAAAAATTTTAAAAACATAAAAACTGATGGACCATATAAAGTTTCCCACCATATACAACAAATGAAGGGCCCTTTCTTTAGAATTCAGTCTTGCGTCAGAAAAAAGTTCATATTCCAGTATATTACCTGTGAAACCAGCAAGAATAGCTGCTGGGATAACTGGTTTGCCCTGTTCCACTGGGTCATTCCGATCTTGAATATAGTCCTTAAAAGACATAGACGGTTTGTTTAAACAAAGTGCCTGGCTGGCGTCTTCCTCAAAGCTTTCGTAGGACGGAACCCGTTGCATGTCCACCAGCGAGGATTGACTCGTCCATGAATGGAGCAAAGAATCTGAGCCTTCAAAACTTTCTGTGCCGCTGTCTACCGAGTCTCTGTCCATGGATTTCACTGGAGACAAACCAAAATGTTAAACTCATGAACATAACCCCCAAATAGCTAAACATAGCTTACAGATACTTATTTTTATTACTTACCAGAACTCAAAGAGTTTAGAAGAACATTCATGCTGCTTTGACCATAGTCGTGGCTCATGGGGGAGTAATTGTTTCCCATGGATTTCATACAGGAATAATTTTGGAACTCTTGCTTCACTGGGAGAAGATTTGGGACTTGGGTAACTGGACATAGCTCACTGTACATTTCCGTCTTTGGGTAACTCTGCACTTGAGACACACAATGCAGAGGCTCCATGACAAAGCCTTGAAGAGGAAAAAAGAATCATATTTAAGTCGGTGGCAAAAAAGTTTTAAAAATTTTGACAGATCGATCAAGTGAAACCAAACCAAAGGCTTTAGCTAGGATAGTAATGGAGTAAAACTAAGGCTCTCCAAGATTTAGGCCTTATAGGACCTAACCAGGGTAAGACAATGATCATTAGTAGAGCTTAGTACAGCATTCTACAAGATCAACCCTTTAAAGTTTGGGTAGTCTTCAAGATTTCTCAGGTGGAACCATTCAGGTGATGCGTGGAAGTCTTAAGTCTCATTGATCTATTCTCACCTCCTTAGGTTCATACAAGGTCAGACTTTTAAATGGGGTTTGAAATGTCAAAAAGTTTTGATTGTCAAGGATCTAACCACTAGGATTTCCCCATAACTATGTGTGACTTCAGTGGAGAAACCACCATGAATGTGCAGCTTCTTCCCAGTGAAGTTATGACTTTTAGTGAACATCTGCCTCATACATAGGGACCCTCTCCTCACGCTTTGAATTAGTGGATGGCTTGCATAATTTGGGTATAAGCCTAGCTCATGAGACTTCCTAATGACCGACTGTTCATGTACAAGCAAAAACAGCCGCAAACCTATAAATTATCATGAGACACCCGATACTACTAGTTTTTTTTTTTTAGGGGGGGGATTTTTTTCCTCAGGATTACATATTTAGCAGATAAATAGGTTAACAATCCTCATGCTACTTACTTGAGTCATTGCTTATCCACTGGGAGCCGGTGTGATGGCTGGAGCTGTCAATATATTGATCCTGAACTTTCTCTTGTTCTAAGAAAAGTAAAGGAATATGCATTAGAGTTTGGAAATCCTACGCAAATCCACTTAGTCCTCCTAGCCCATCAGCTCAATGGCTACATTTACATAGATTTGTGTAGGCATCAATGGGTAACCATATGCAATTAGAAAATACTTTACATAGCTTAAGAACATTTCCGGGCCGTTCTTATTGCTTTCCTACAGCCGGCCTCCTAATTACCTTTCATCATTTGTTCCAGATGCTCCCAGAGAATGTCGCCCACAAAGTCCGGGGCCAGCTCTAGAAATCGCTCTTTTCCCAAGTTGCATAAGTCTTGCCCGGTCATGACAAATTTTTGAAAATTCACATTTGCCAAGGAAAATTCAACAACGGCCCATGAAAGCCACTGGCATACTTGAGTCTGATTCCACAACCATGGATCTAGAAGAAAAGAGTACAAAAATTACAAGGGTTGTACAGTACCATACAAAAAAAAAAAAAAATACTCTGATGCCCATTTGGGATGGTAATGCATTAGCCAAAAAGTCTCACTAGTGTTAACCTGGCTTCACCATAAATTAAACAAGCAGTCCTTGGAGGGAATGCTGTATTACTAAGTTTCCACTGTGGAAGTGCTGCAGGGAATTTGAACGCCAAGCGGTGCATTTATTAAGATGGATATCCCACAGATATGAAGAGGTCTCTCTCCAATTGTTGGGTATCATGGAAGGAGCGTATGCCAAATACTGAAACCTAGTCCAGCAAGAAGCTAAAGTGTTGGGCTGTCAAGGCTTTGCCCCTTACCAGTTGGCTCTCCCCCATGCCACAACCTCCAGTTTAGAAAACAGCAGGCAGAAACAAAGCAGAATTTTTTGGCGCAATGTGACCTTTAGTTTGATAACTTTACATGGTCACATTGAAACTAAATGCTTAATACATTAGGGTAGACTGGCGTTTGTCAGGTGCCCCCACCAGTCTAAGCCCACCATAGCTGCCGTACCTTTAAGGGACCATATACACCAGAAGGTCAGTGTGAATGATCAAAAACAGAGTATGGACTTAACACAAAAAAAGACTATTTTTTTTGGACAAAATTCCAACTTTGCAAAATTGCAACTTTCTCATGCCTTGTATGGCCCATTGTCCTAGAGTCTATGGACAGTCACGGGATCTATTAATAAGAGTTAATGTTTATAGATCTAAGAGAAAATCTAAACAATGTGTGTTCTCTGGAAAATGTGAAGCAATGACTAAGAATGCGGTGCAGAGAAGCCGAGGAGCGTGCTTGAAGTGTTTGGACGTTGCGTAACAGCATTGTATATTTCATTCATGGAAATTCCTGTGATGTCGTTGTGAATTCCCCTCCTCATACCAAATACAGACCTAGTTAGTGATGACATCACATGTAAAAGAAGCCCAATATGGCAAATATTCAAAAACAAGGAGGGAGGGTGGCGTCTAGATTTGGGAGTGGTGGCAACAACTAAAAATGACCTAGGTGAAGTACTTGGAAGACATTATATTATTGCTTAAAGGGATTTTCCAGAAAATCTGATTAATAGAGAGAAGAAAATGGGAAGTGGAGCCAACTAAACTATGAGAGACTGGTCAACTTTTTGGAATTACCGTCTCTAAATCCCTAAAAACTAGTCCATCAGATCAACCTGGTCAGCAGTTTGAGACTTGTGCGCCCATGTGAGGCAGAATAAAACCTAAAAACATGCAAGCTTTTAGGCCTCATATCATCGTCCCCCCTCCCTCCACTATGTCCTTGCAGCAATAGATAATTCATCGCTCTCGAAGAGACAACAGTAATATTTGATCATTGAAAAAGCTTCCAATCTTTCGGTAATACTTACTGTTGGGAATACCGAGCCGCCTCTGCTCCTTTGTGAATCCATTAAATGTGGCCTTCAGTGCCTGGCTCATGACGGCCTTGCTGCACGGGGTCAGGAGAGGCAATTCGCAGCTGCCGGAATCTGAAAAATGAAATTCAAAAAATTTCTATGAAGACGAGAGCCAAAGAAGAAAAATTTTCACGTGGAGTACACATGAGGGAGTAGCACAAGTGGAACCAACTTTTCCCCCCCGCACTAAAAAAAAATTATTTACAATGCCACATAATGTACAGGGTAAATAAAAGTTATGGGCCCAAGTCTTACCATGAGATAAGGAGTCCATTCCGTTGGGCACTGCCTGCTCTTCTTCGTACGCATCATATGCAGAGTACAGTCCAGTGAATATCGACGTTGACAGGTTCACGTTGTCAAATGCCAGCTGCCTCTGTGAATGGGTAACGAGACAAGGCATTATAAAAAGGGCCAAAATTAGACATGGTTGGCACAACATGGAGAACTTTTTGTAATATGGGTTAGTTTTGATCAACTGGGCGGGTGACATCCAATATGGCTACTGCTATGACTTGTCAACAAGGTGGCCATACACCCTCAACCTATTGGTCAACAGTTCCTCCACTTGACCCTTCATATTCACCCAGGTCAGCAGAACGTGCAAGTGTTCTGAAAGGGGAGATGGAAGTCACTGGTAGATGCGAGAACAAGAGGATCGGGTATCAAGACCTCACCACCACCCAATGCAGTCAGGATACCCATGTATAGATCAGTCATCATCACGTCCATGGGCATCTTTGAGCTCGATCTTGTCATGAATACCTCCACAGAGTCTGGTGTGAACCCCAACTATATTAAGGGGGTGCGCTATACTGGTAGCCATGTTGGTTGTCCAAGTTCTTTACGGAACACACAGTAAATGGAATGCTTAGAAATTTCACAAAAATTCCTGAATATAAAAAGGTTCTAATAAAAATTCTGAGTTTATATAAAATAAAACCAGTTCTAAAGAGCCATCCACACAAGGCAAGGCGCGGGCTGATCTCCGCCTCATTAAGTGGAGACTTTTCTAGCCGGCAGTAATTGGCCGTCTAATCAGCAGTGTCTTGTATAAAAATAATACGGCAACTGATGAGCCCTCCCATACTTATAATTAAGCCCTCCTGACAAGCGCCGGGCTCTGCGTCACCTGTGTATACATTCCTAGGCTACACATCACATTGTGTGGGCTCCCACGCTTCACATGAACAAGGCTCTATTCATTACTGTTACACCAGTGCTAAAAATAAAAAACCTTTTAATCACATCATTATAGTCATTAGCTAGAGAGGAGAAGATGGAACACGCCTAGAGAAATCTGCTATGTAGTCAACAATCAGGAGAAGGTGAGAGGTGTCAAAGACTGGCCCGACCATATCTTCATGTTGTCATGCTTGTTAACAAAGGGTGGTTAAGTACAGATGTAGCAGAGTCCGGTTTGTAAGATTGTCTTTTGATTTTGTATCTTGTAATACCTCATTTTGCCTCTGGGGGTGCTATAGGGAAACTGAACACTTGGTATAGATTATTACAGAAGGTTGAGGGTCCCATCAGTCAGAAAGAACTCTCCAATGAAAAGCTCATTAAAGGTCATCTAACAAAAGTAGACCGTCCCTTTACGATATTGCCCTAGAAAAGCAATTCTATGTAAAATTACAGACCACACATATTATCACTTTACAAATATTAAGACGTGGCAGAGTTAAGACCTCAATAGAGATTTATAAATCATGGGGTAAGGGATTTAGACCCAACTAGAATCAGTTTTTTGTTATAAAATGAAGGAAAAAAAAAAGTTAAAAACAAAAATTTTCAAAAATTTGATTTTTGGTCATCATAAACGTGTCTGCACTCAAACAGGTTGGGTCACAGCAGACGTGACTCACACCTCGCAGTGCAAATGAACCAGGGCGGGGTAGGCTACTATACCATGTGCAAATATGCAGGGACCTTTGTAAGAGATAAGAAACAGCCAGACCTGCAGGGACACAAGTCAACTGGTGGCCAGAAATTCCTGCGATTAGCAAACAAATTGCCCGACCACACAACACCTTTTGTCTGATGTAAAATACAAACAGCAAATATAAGCTCTGAGGCGACGTTTTATGCACACCACAGGTTCCTTCGTACACACACAAAAAATAATTCACATACCTACCACAATTTTTTTCTTTTGAGATGGGCCTCATTCATAAATAAAATATATTTTTTGGGTATGCAAGAAAATACTATGCAAAAAACTTTGTTCTACACCACCACTGCAACTTATCCACAGACCAATACAACAATTGCAAAAAAAAATAAAAATAAATATAAATAAATAAATAAATAATAATTTCACCAAATCAAAAATTTGAGTTAAAAATAAAACAGAATTCAAAAAGTTAATTAAAATGGACCTTACCTTCAGGATTCCTCTGTGCATGTTGTACACCGGAGCCACCTGATCCATATTTCGAATTTCAAACTCAGTCATTGGATCTACAGAAGGGAAAACCAGGTGGACTGTAAATTTTTGAATGTTTTTGTGCAATGTTCTCCTACATCACAGGGAGAAGTAGTGTCTGATTGTTATGGAGTCCCCAAGCATATAGCAATAATTACTGGGAAGCCTTACTTCAAGGGAAAATGCACTAGAGGGCACAGATGTGAGAACACGAGTGGATATGACTCAGTCTTACTAGGAGACTGAAGGGCCCGAGGTGTTGAGCTTGATGTCACCAGCTGAGAGGGTCCCTCACTATATCGCACCCATTCTATATGCATTTACACAAAGCACCACCAGCTGGGTTTCATTCGTCTGCCTGGAAACAATCGGACACTTTTCTCCTCTTTCATTGAATTTTTTTTTTGTTATTTAAAAGCAAGAAAAACAAAACTCCATCAGTCCATTGTTTTTGAAATTTTTTAAAATCTCAATACAATTAACTTTCTATCTTGGGAACACATACACACTGTTGTCTCCAACCAAAACAAAATTACAGCCCCCAACAGACCCTGTCAATGCCCACTGGGACGTTTTGCACTAAGTGGAGAGCCAATGGTTGAAGACTAGTGTTGAGCGAATAGTATTCATCGAATACCTCGCTCCCATAGGAATGTGTGTAAGCGGCCGAACACCAAGGAGATAAGCGCATCAAATATTCACTGCGCTTGGTGTTCGGCCGCTTACACGCATTTCTATGGGAGCGAGGTATTCGATGAATACTATTCACTCTGCACTATTGAAGACCACTGGTCTAGACTTAATAGCGACTATATAGAAAGCCCAACCCAAATTTCAAAGATGGGTCTAGGATTCCCTTTTTGAGGAATGGGCCCATTTACTCCAAACTCACAAGAAGGGCTTGAGGGTCATTTGTACACCCCTGTAGTAAAGCAACACGGCCTCCATGTTTGCTTCCATATTAGCAATTGCTAAAAAGACACTGACACTACTTACGAAGGGGGGTGCTTGGTTGGGTCAAATACCCAACAAGCCCCTTAGAAAACCACAGTGGTTACCTCTAGAGGGGAAAAAATGAAAAAAATAAAAATTATAGAATTTTAATTTAGTATGGCAGAGCCAGATGGTCATTGACCGATTAGGTCTACATTTCGGAAATGTGTTCCATTGACATTAGACGTTGCAATCCATTGTGGTTTCTAAAAGGACGGAAGAATCGCAACGGACATAAAGCTCTACATTGATTTTCAATAAAAAGAGAGACATAGCAGGAATGAGTTTGTCATTCGGCACCATCAGGCCACCACTTTATCAGACGTCTACTATATCATCATAACAGAGCGGTCACAGCCCACAATGACCTGAAACCCCCAATACAGACTCAGCTCTGCTACATCAGTACACAACACAAGCATCTCAGTGCATGCAACGTATAAGAAATCCTTCCATCGCTCCAGCCCAGATATCTGCACGGTTACTGAGAAGCGGAGGAATACCACACAGGCCTCACGTGCCAGGAAAACATGTTACGGGCCAGATGACACATGTATGGGGGCTGCCTAGCAACAAACTCATTCACAATCTCAGGGTACTATTAACCATTCCGGCTTCCAGGACTAGTCCCAGAATAGGGTGGAAAATTCTTATTTAAAAGCAACAGAACTAGGTTTTCCTGGATAATATATGATCTGCAGGTTAAAGCCCTTCTTACCCCAGCAGGGGTTGTCCTGAGCCCGCACAATACAAGGTAATAATACACAGAACTATCAACCCTGCACTAATGGAGTCTTAGAACAGATCAGGATAAAAGGTTGTCCAGGATTAGAAGATCATAGCGGCTTTCTATCAAAAACAGCACCACACTCAACCACAGGTGGAGTCTGGTTCTGCAGCTCGATCCTAGCTGCAATACCAGACATGACCAATGGACAGGTGTGGCTCTTTTTCTGGGCCATATTTTTGGAATACAGTAGAAACCCTTTAAGAGGGGCAACTATGGTTGCAAACACTTAATGGGCTATTGTGCTCAAAAAAAAAAAAAAAAAAAAGAAAACACCTGCATATTTTAGACAAAAACGCTCATGTTGGATGATATTCAATGTCAAGCACATATCGTCTTAAGGGCCAAAAATAAAACCAAAAACAATGGACCGAGAGACCTGATATATTGCATCAGAGCCACCAAAGGACCCTTCCCTACAATATCAGACTGAGGTTCTTTGGGCCCACCAGGTAAAGTGGTTTGGGGGGATACCCTTCAGCAACCCAAAAGAAATAGGCCACAGTGCCCTTCAAATTTGGGAGTTTCTTTGCTTGACCATTATTGTGTTAGAACCTGGGCCGACCAGAGGCCCTGGTCGATACAGCCTCCCTACAGTAGAAAAAGGTTTACAACCTTGTAAGAAAAATTTGTCCCGATTTGGAGAAGTTTGATTTTTATTTTATTTTTTTCGGGGGGTGTTAAACCCCCCTCAAACAAACAAACCCAAAAAGTTTATCACAGGACTCCAAATTACTATGTTGCCCATAACTATAGGCATGAGAATACCAGACACTTGGGCCTTGTGGTCAGTTACAACAACCCGGTTTTGCACAAAAACAGGGAGGTAATGCGAGTCGGCAGGAGGTAAATTTACACAACACAGCCCTGATACTGAACCTCACAACACACCTTTGTGTACACAGGCCAAACAACAGGATCACTTCATAACATGTGATGGCTGAAACACGCGCATAGGTTCAGCAACACCTCTCCCCATTCATGAGCTCAGGTTTTACAATGCTCACCAGTCCCATCAGGGCAGGGCCGTCTCATTGTTATGAATGAAAGTCAGCAGGTCAGAGGCAGACGAGGTTCATTCATCACATCACACCCAGTCTAGAGGGTGAGATACAAGAGAGTCCGAGAAGATATGCAAGGAAAAGGAAGCAACAAAAAATTTCTGGACCCCGAGTCCTCAGTAAACATCAGTCAGTGCGGGACAATAACTGAATGGGCCTGGTGCAAAGGGAAATATCACAAGCCATTATATTAAGCAGACCTACAACAGTCAGGTGCAAAAGCTCAACCTTAGAAAGAGGCCACATGCACGAGGTGAATCCTTGTACTCAATCTGTATGGGGTCAACACACCTCTATAGTGCCATGTGTGTGACCCCGAAGAGCAGTCCAGGGGTCCATGCTCTAAGACAATAATGGTCCAGCAGAAGACAACAACCCCAAGTCTAGTCGGAGGGTGGGCACTTAGAAACATTTTATTTGTGGACCCATGGAACCTCAGTCCAAGACACAACCAAGGGCAACATTTACTTGGAAGGCCCACCATGCTGGTAGCTCAATTTCCCCAGGAACAATTTGCACCTTGTTAAAATAAATGAAATTTTTGGAATATTGTTTAGTTTTGGCAAAAATTTGCAAGAAATAAATGACATTAACAAGGTGATCAAACAACTAACCTGCAATAGGACAAACACCAAATCTCAATTCACCCTTTCCTACAGACCCTTAATATTGCCAACGACAGCGGCCATAAAACTCCTCCTCCACTAAGTACCACACCCCCTTCATGGTGACGATTTTTTTTCCCATACACGCCCACTTATAGACCTCTGCTAAGAGCTTATAAAAATACTCATATTTATCATTTTAAATTTTATTACATAGATTTTTTTTTTGCAAGAAAATGGCCAATTCTACAAAAACATCTCAAGTATAAAAAGCCGTGACCCATTTTACAAGTTTCCACTGTGGTTACTTATCCTCCCTCAGATATCTCAGAGTGTATCTTGTGGTTGCCGTATACATTCTGCAACTCATGTTATGAGTTCAATCCTGAACCTACATGACTTTATTTTTTATGCAAAAAATAAAAAATAAATAATTCTATAGAATCCTACAAATGCAGAGTGAATGGCCCACAGGTCATTTCCCTATGGAAACAAGAATATGCAAAATGCAACGATATTGTACAGAGCATGAACGGGTGTGTGTATGGGGGGGGGGGGAATTCTCCCTTTACTCCCCCCAACTCCTTAAAATTAATTTGTCTGGTGACTTCAATTTAAGACCTGGGCCTGCACTTTAGACGCTGGGGGTGGGTTCGCCACATCAAAGTCCACATCTGCAGCTACAAAATTAGATTCTTTTGTCTTTTAACTACAAAGACTTTCCTATCAAAGTGAACAAGTTCATGTGTGCGAACACGGCTCAGACCCGACATAATAAACCCCAAAAGACTACAACAAAAGGGACACAAAAAGAACATCCCTCAACTTTACATGACAAGGGACGAATAAAGAAGTGTTCTCTGAGATTAGTTAGGTTACAAAGGGGGTATTTACATAGCAAGCAAAAATGAAAGTTTACCTGAAACCCACCACCCCCTTAAAAAAAAATAAAAAAAAAAATTCAATTTTTTTTTTTAAAAAAACAGTAGTGTTGTGGAAACAGTTTCTCTTTCATACACAATACTCAGCCACATGTTACAGACACTTCAATAAGGCCTTTAGTCACACACCAGTTTTTTTCCCCAAAAAAATTGTAGTTTAGATCTGTAGATTACAGACATATAAAGTCACTCATGGGTTAAAAAAAATAAATTAAGTTATGTACCATTAGCTTTCGCGGGTCAATATTGATCCTCCATTTAATACTTAAATTGCTTCCAACCCTGTAGTCCTAAAATTTAGGATCCATTAGCTTTTCCCTTCAAAGGCACCAATGACGTAGATTCTCGTAATTCATAATCTCAAGACTATTGTGAAATTTGATCCCCTGTTCCCAAAAATTAATATATATATAATTTCACAACTTTTGACATTTTCAGAGACATACGCGTAGCAATATTCAGGACCGCATAGGGGGGAAAAAAAATTATAAACCCCTCCATAATATATTTAAAACTTCCAATACAAAACCATCTTTCCTTATAGCTTTTAATCATTATTTTTTTTAATTTTTCTTCTAGTTTAAACTTATTTTGATTTACAAAATAAATCTAAAAATAAAAAAAATATAGAAGAGTATGGAAAATAATGCATAAAAGACAATTTCCATATACTTCTATATATTATTATTATTATTTTTTCTTTTTAATTTACAGGCAGGCAGTGTGTTCAGATCCATGTGAGCAGCCCCAAGAGCTTATCATCTTCCACTATCACCATCCACTCATCACTCATTGTCTATCGAACCCTCAATCTCGCCGTCACCATCACCAGTGACTAACACAGTCATAGTAAAATAAAATAATAATTTAATAAACCGCGTAGGCGGGAGAGGAATTTTACAAACAGGTAGAACAAGGTGCACAAGGTCACTAAGGGCTGACAACACAAACTCGCTACAATTATATTATATTATAAAAGCTGCTTCATCTAAAAATAAAAAAAATAAAATAGAAAAACCCCTTAGAGCCTCCTATTAAAATTAAAGATATAATAGAGTAGTGGAGAGTATAAGAGGCAACTGTCCATGAGTGACATATGGAAACAGAAAGGGGCAAAATTTATATATATATATATATATATATATATATATATATATATATATATACATACACATACACACACACACACACACACATTTTACAAAAGAATGAAACATGTATTTCCCCCCTCTATCTAAAATATGCACCTACACACATCCCCACCCTGACTGTAGGGACACAGCAGGGTCAGAAATATACTCAGTTGCCCCCTGCCCATCCACCATACAGAAACACATGAGGTAACACAATGTGGACATAGCAGGGTTACACAACTCCACATCCAATTTACTTTACAACCCCCCAACACTTGGAGATCACTCAGACAAAATGTGGCCAGGACTCCCCATCAGAGAGGGTCCCCCTCTAGGAACCCTACCATAAGGACTACTGGGACTTGTAGGAACATAGACTGACTGTATTCTGTGCAATCCCCTTCCAAGAAGCATAAAAAGTCCTAAACAAGAAGCCAAACTCCCCAGAGAGCAGCAGATACATAAAGCAATGTTATATTGTTACATTGTATCTTCTTACCTGATTAGAAATATCCAATCCAAAATACAGTCCCAAAACCAGAGAGGTGGGTGTCCTAGTTAATAGTCCACAGGGTGTGGGGTGTATAGTATCCCAGGGGACCCCAGAGCAGGAGGAGACCCTCCAGTCACAGTGTGTATGTGCTGCTTGCTCTAGTGCTGCCTGTATCTGCTTGTAATAGGGGAAGTCCAGCTCTAAGCACAAGCAGTGAGGAGGAGCCTTGTACATGGTGCACACCCCTCCCCACAGCCTGGGAGACATCACACACTCATTCATGCCCCCTCCCCTCTATCTCTCCCCACCAGGTGTGAAACCTCCAGAGCTGCAGCTTCCCAGGGCAATCAGTCCTTATTATCTAGGCAGTGGGGATATAGCAAACACCTGGGGCAGCAAGAGAGCGCCCTCTGCAGGGGTCAGGGCTGGGGGCTTCTCTGAGTTGTGGGGGGATTCTGCACACTAGAAAGATTGCTCATTGTGTGACTTCCATAGGGTTCTGTTCACATGTGACAGTGTTTTCTGTCAATTATCAAAAAATTGTAGCAAAAAGTAGAAAATGTTCAATCAATCAATCAATCAATCAATCAAAGAAGCTTTATTGGCACTTCTGAATAGGTGTGTGTGTCTGTCTTTCTCTGTCTGTTTGTCTCTGTGTCTGTTTGTCTCTGTCTGTTTGTCTCTGTCTGTTTGTCTCTGTGTCTGTTTGTCTCTGTCTGTTTGTCTCTGTCTGTTTGTCTCTGTGTCTGTCTGTCTGTCTCATCTTCCTCATCTTCCTCTTAGTTGGTGGCAGGTGGATACCTATTGGGCAGCGATCTGCATTATATTCAACTGTTACTTATTCCTGGTGATTATTGTTAGATGTTAGGACTTACAAGATGGGTTAGAATACTATTGTCAAGGCTCAGCGGACACATTAGATTTTATTTGTCTTAGAGCTATTCCTCCAGACACTGTCATACACATGCATGCTCGGCTCAGCCAAGTATGCATGTGATTTAAATTGGCAAAGGGGAGAAAGCTGATGCCAGACACCTCAGTCAGCGACTTATCGCCCCGCCATCACTTTCTGACCGGTGGTGGTTGGACTGGAAACCAAAGCAGAACCCCATTTATCTGAATGGGCTTGTGTTGCAAGGCCCTTAACAACCTATGTCTGCACTGAAATTGCTACAAGGCCCCTTCATTCCTAAGAACATTGGGGCTCAATCATATTCCAAAAATGATGGTAAATCCGTATACAACACCCACATATACTGTACATGGGGAGAAACTGAGCAGATGTCGCCTGGATTTGAGCCCAGGTCCCCAGTGTTATAATACTACAGCACTAACCGGTATACACTTGGATTGTGTCGAAACCTTGTTGTGTGACGTCTATTACCAGTATAAGGGGGAAGGGGTGATATGACTACGACTGCAGAGTCCATAGCTTATTATATATATTATATTTTGCAAACTTGCCAGTAAGCTTTGTTGTTTGCCCACCATTAGGAAACATGTGGCAGTAATAATAATAATAATAATAATAATAATAATAATAATAATAATCCTTGCCATTGACCTGTTGTTCCTTATGAAAGGATTTGAAGACTTGGCAGGAGTTTCAGCGTTTTTAGGTGCTGACATACAAAGCGGAGCCTGTAGTGTAGGGCAGGAGGAGGGCGAGGTGTTGCCCTGGCAGCCGAAATAATGCAAATGTGTCACCTTGGCATTCGCCATACTGATTACATCACCATATATATGGGATTAATCACAGGTTAATGTTATAATTGCCAACTCTCCTGACAGCTGCGGAAGGCTCCCGAAAAAATGGCTAATCTGAATCCCTGGGCCAATACGGTAACATCCACTACCCTGTTTCCCCGAAAATAAGACTCCCCCCTTCACCTCCTAGACCACCTACAACTGGCACTCCGCTAAGGAAGCACTGGCATGACTGCCGATTGTCCCCGCTCCAGACGCTGCATAAGACATCCCCCGAAAATAAGACAGGTCATATATTTCGGAAGAGAATTTAATATAAGACACTGTCTTATTTTTGGGGAAACCGGGTATATATGTAACTTGGGCACTTTATATGACTGTCATGTCTGAGAAGGGGTCCTTGTGATATTCAAAAAGGGAAATGGCAATGTCCTGAAGTGGAGAGGCCATGTCCATAGGGGCAATGCCTACGCCCAAAAAACACGCTGTGCACACCGTTCCCTGAGTTGCCCATTCAAATGTTGGCAAGTCTGGTTTATGTGTCTATGGGAATACAGGGTTAATCACTACACCTGTGGTTCATTGTGCACATGTGTGTGTTTGTATTAGAAACCGCGTCCCTCTTGTCCACTGGTTGTGTCTGGTGTTGCAGCCCTTTCACCTGAATACTGCAATGTCAGACACAGCCTTAAAGGGAGTCTATCACATTAGAAACTGTGCCATCCCTTAAAAGGAGTTTGTCACAAGAGCCCAGTATATCAACGCAGATAGATAGGTTAGTGTCACCTGAATCAAGATGTCTTTTCCGCTTGTAAATCACTGCACCAAGATATCACTGTTTCTGACAATATGCAAATTAACTCTTTGGAACCTCTTATCTCTTTAGAGCAATGGCAATGCCCTTGTAGTTTAAATAGCTAATTTGCATATTAACAAAACAGATATCTTGGCGATGGAGGAAGCAAATCACAAGGGGAAAATGATATGATTTGGTTGACACTATCCTATCTATCTGCAGGGCTGGGGTGATATGCTGGTTCTGGTGACACTAACCTATCTATCTGCAGGGCTGGGGTGATATGCTGGTTCTGGTGACAGTAACCTATCTATCTGCAGGGCTGGGGTGATATGCTGGTTCTGGTGACACTAACCTATCTATCTGCAGGGTTGGGGTGATATACTGGTTCTGGTGACACTAACCTATCTATCTGCAGGGCTGGGGTGATATGCTGGTTCTGGAGACACTAACCTATCTATCTGCAGGGCTGGGGGATATGCTGGTTCTGGTGACACTAACCTATCTATCTGCAGGGCTGGGGGATATGCTGGTTCTGGTGACAGTAACCTATCTATCTGTAGGGCTGGGGTAATATGCTGATTCTGGTGACACTATCCTATCTATCTGCAGGGCTGGGGGATATGCTGGTTCTGGTGACAGTAACCTATCTATCTGCAGTGCTGGGGTGATATACTGGTCCTGGTGACAATAACCTATCTACCTGCAGGGCTGGGGTGATATGCTGGTTCTGGTGACAGTAACCTATCTATCTGCAGGGCTGGGGTGATATGCTGGTTCTTGTGACACTAACCTATCTATCTGCAGGGCTGGGGTGATATGCTGGGTCTGGTGACAGTAACCTATCTATCTGCAGGGCTGGGGTGATATGCTGGTTCTGGTGACAATAACCTATCTATCTGCAGGACTGGGGTGATATGCTGGTTCTGGTGACACTAACCTATCTATCTGCAGGGCTGGGGTGATATGCTGGTTCTGGTGACACTAACCTATCTATCTGCAGGGCTGGGGTGATATGCTGGGTCTGGTGACACTAACCTATCTACCTGCAGGGCTGGGGTGATATGCGGGTTCTGGTGACAGTAACCTATCTATCTGCAGGGCTGGGGTGATATGCTGGTTCTGGTGACACTAACTTATCTATCTGCAGGGCTGGGGTGATATGATGGGTCTGGTGACAGTAACCTATCTATCTGCAGGGATGGGGTGATATACTGATTACGCTGACACTCTCCCTTTAAATTGGCATAGTAAATCTAGTTACCATTGTGTTGTCCTGCACGGGGCAGATACATTTGTCATGTCGATGACTTAATATAATCCAATATACCCTGGAATTATTTACATGACATCTGTTTGCTCGTTCATGCTGCAACCCTGAAGCCTGTCACTAGGTTGGTGCGTGCAGCGACACGTTTGACGTCAATGATGTCTTTGCATATGGTCGGTATACAGAAGTTTGGCAGCTGTTGAGGGTGTTTGTTGACTTTATGAAAGCTTTAGCTGCACCAGCCTGACCTTAGGTGACTGACTCTAATGCAGACAGTATGGACTATTGGGCGCCGTATTTATGAGCATATTATACTTTCCATAGATGTCCTATACATAGCTGATTTTTTTCAGTTTCACACAGCTATAGGAAATTGCCCCGTGATGTGATATCTGGAGCCAAGTCACTAAAAATGATGTTTAAACTGCAATTTAAGAGGTTGTCAAGGACTACAAAAATAGCTCCTCTCTTCCAGAAACAGCACCACAACTGTCCACAGGTTATGTATGGTATTGCAGCTCAAATTCATTTAAAGGGGTTCTCCAATCAATAGTGATGGTCTATCCTTTGGTGGGGGGATCTTATGTCTGGTATCATCATTGGTCAGCTTTTTCCGGGACAGTGAACAGGGTGGCTGGCTCTGTACACTGTGTACTGGCGATGGCACGTCAGTTCCCATTTCAGTGAATAGTGCGGTGCGACCACTGTGTACCTTACAGAGTTGTCTGCTTCCAGCTCTGTACACTGGATAGGCCACCAATATCGAGTCTTGAAGAATTCTTTTCAGTGAATTCGGTTGAGATGCAATACCACAAACAACCCGTGGACAGGTGTGGTGCTGTTTTTGGAAGAAATGGCTTTGGAATATGGAGTTCATGTGGTGTCATCTACATTCTACGCGGATTACATTGTTGTGTTCACGAGCACTTGGGCCAAGGATTAGATGTTGTATTATGGTGATAAGCGGAGCATTGAGACAGTCAAGTCCCTCCGAGACACCACCACCAGACGTGTCTTCTTTGGGTGGGGTTTTCATAGGACAAGACGAATTTGCTGGGTCTGTTTCAGAAATTTTGAGAAAAACCTGGTAAATTTTTGACCGTCGTGAAGTATGTCATTGGGGGCTCTATTATAATTTTTACATTGGGCTCCAAGAGCTTCAGGTTCCGCCTGAAGATGAGGTGGATCCCGTTTAGAGATGACTTTCTCTAAGACGTGAGCCACCCTCATACCGACAGTCACCACGTCCACGACTTCTAGCGAGCGTATAAGTGATTCTCCAGAAATGACAGTGTGTGAATCTGCTGAATGAGCTGTCGGCTCTTTGCATAGAATTATCCGTCAGGACAATCTATAAATACCAAAGATGAAAATACTTCAATTCACCTTTTTGACTTTGAAGAAATTTTTCTTTTCTTCGCTTTGTGTGACTCACATTAGAAACTTGAAAATCTTCTCATTGGCCGCCGGGCTTTTGTCATCACTTTTAACTGGTTTTTCAGCTTATGGATACTGAGAAAAGTTTTGTTTTTTAAGGGGTAGTCCATTTTTGGGCAAAAAATTTTCTGTTGACTTCCTCTTAACTGTGGTTGACCTGGAAACATATAATTGTTGGTAAAGTGAGATACTTCATATGCTACGCTCAATCCTTATAGATTGGCCATATTAGCTTAGTCATATATGGACATCCCCTTTATATAGAAGAAACCTATGAGGTCTGACGAAGTCACCCTTAGGTTCGTCCATAGGTTACCCATAAACCCATAACTATGACTCGTATTCGTCCTCTACTCTCAATTGGTATAAAAAGTGACAACAGGAAAGGTCCACCATTACAGCTCATGTTGGGGTTGTCATCCAGCTTCCTTCTTCTCGAGAAGGGGAAATTTGATGTTCAGGGTGACAACATCATGTTGTCACATTTTGGTACTATAACCCAAAATAGCCCCATAACCCCAGGATCATGTTATGTTGTCCCTGGGGCTCTGATTTCGTCAAAACATGGACTCATCAAAAAACCTTCCAGTTGACCTGTTCAACGTTATCTTAGGAAGAAATCATAACCTTAAGGAAACATTCTTCTATCATTTTCCTGTGGCCATTGTCTCTTATAGTTCTGCGTCCGCTTACAGGAAGGTTCACGCCATATGACTTGGCTTGTAAACGTGCTCTATACTTTAACCCTATTGAGAAATCCTACAGAAAACGTGGGGTTAATCACGGGCTGATATGTTCTGTTTATGACCGAGGTATGGTTGAGGATGAGCTGAGAAGTGTGAACAAAGGACTGGGCGTGTTGATATTCACCATTATGTTCACGTTGGGAGACCTGATCCTGCTAAAACTGTGTCTATAGGTCCCTTAAAGGGGTCATGTAATGAAGATAACCCCAGTCCATATATTTAGGGCATATAGACATCAGAGGGGGTAGTCTGTTCTGGTAGACGCATGAATGACCATTCCTTTGACACTACAGGGGATATTTCTTAGCTTCCTCCTGGACAGTCGGCTGTTTATAGGGGTTATCTCTGCTTATACAACATCTTTGACCCTATAACTATTGTAGGTAGACACAGATACCTAGATTGGTATTAATTGAACTCTATGCAGGAAATATTTTTTTTAAACATATTGTATAATTTTTTGGTGTTTTTTTTTCTAATATTTCATGGATTTATATTAAAAATAATCCTGAATCTTGAAGTTTTCTCACTTTACATAATAGGCAAATACTTCCTGTTCTGTAGAGATGACTTTTCAGCAGTCACCGTATTATTAGGTTAGAGCTACATGGTGATTTTGACTCCAACTCCCATTGCACGATCAAAGATCACTGGGTTACCCCATGACCCCTTTGCTGAAAGGAGTTGCATTACAACAATTAGTGGGCGACCTCAGCATTGTGTGACTTGAAGTTGCGGTTGCAACACAGCAGGGGCCACAATGCGACTCCATTCACTAATGTTACGGAAGGCTTTTGGCGATAGTCACAGTTACCTCCTCTCCCTCCCTGCACAATCATCTTTGCACTGAGCATGCCCACAACACTCTCCTATAGAAATCAACGAGTTATCTCAGTTCCTTTGGTCCATGTAGCTGTCAACAGGTCAGGAAAGATGGCCACCTCCATAACCATATACAGAAAACAGAATGAAGAATTTCTCTCTCCTTACTTATGCATCTTGAATATTTAATCTCACGCCCATAGATTTACATACGCCTACACTGACATAATATTGTCCACATGACATCTGAGAAGAACCCGGAGAGAAAATGTCTTGTCTTCCGTATTCCTTTCGACTAGTCCATGTTATTTACAGACAGCTGACATGACTTCCAGCGATGTATGATGGGTGGATGAGGCAATCACCCAAGAGCTCATTGACAATTTCTGTTCCCTATTTACTACCCTAGTAGAGAAACCAAAACTTTCGGTCAAATCTCGAGAGGTTCTTATAGAAACCCTTTGAGGTACCAACAAGTCTACCATCATTCTTAATTACTGTCTTCAGCATTGAACGCCGGCGGCCATCATCCCTGTAAAAGTACATGAAGCATCTGGATTTCTAAGTGGTGGGTGCCAATGCTGGTCACAATAAGAAGAGGGTGCGATGTTGTCGGTGGCTTCCAGCTAATCGTTGCAACATATACTGGGGCCAACTTACATACAGAGCACCTGGAGGAAGTCTAAAGAACTCTTCTATTGGACTCTGGTGTACAACCAAAGAGTACACATATAATACTACTGTATAGTGCTCAAAAAATATGCGTTATCCAAATAATATTTCCTTAAAAACCCACATAATACTACGATTCAACTGATTCCCAATAAATTCCACCATACACTGCAAAGTAGCTGATGATCTTAGTTTTCTCCTGAGGTTCTCATCTTCAGGTAGGACAATTGCCTACTTTGCCATCCTCTAGAATCAGTCCTGCTGGTTACTAGCTAGAGATTATCAGACCCACATCTGAGATTTTGGGGTTGCCACCTAAAAATCATTATTATGCTCTGGGGTCTCTTCAAGGTGGGCTGTGATGAAAAAAAATCTAAAAACTTATACTTACTTACCCTTACCTCTCCTGGGCTGCCTTGCGGCATCCGGTGCATGATTGTGGTCATCTCCTGACCTCTTCTGTCCTCTTGGGGGATGTCACAGGTACTGGGGAACCCATCAATCATGTGAGGCACTGACATCATAATACAAGGACTCATGACGCCAGCATGACCCATGTGACCAACGAGGCCCAAATATCGTGAGTAGGGATGAGCGAGTAGTATTCGATTGAGTAGGTATTCGATCGAATACTACGGTATTCGAAATATTCGTACTCGATCGAATACTACTAGCTATTCGCAGTAAATATTTGATTCAGAACCAGGGTTGATTGGTCAAATGCTGTACAGTGGCCAATCAATGCTGGTCAATGCATTCCTATGACAAAAAAGTAAGCTCCCTCGTAACCGCAAGCTGCCAGCTCTCCCGACTAGCAAGGAGGAGCCTGCTGCAGAACCAGCATTGATTTGCCGCAGACTTGTCTTTGCTAGTCAGGAGAGCTGGCAGCTTGCGGTTACGAGGGAGCTTACTTTTTATCAGCACAACTACAAGCGCTATGCAGTTAAAGCGCACGGACCCCATAGACTATAATGGGGTCCGTGCGCTATAACTGCACAGAGCTCCTCCTAAACACTCTCCTCCTGCTACTCGTGGACTTGGTGACTCTTCTTAGTCGAATAGTGGTTTACCCTGAAACGAGCATTTTTTCCCATAGACTATAATGGGATTCGATATTCGATCGAGTAGTCGAATATTGAGGCTGTACTTGAAACTAATATCGAATCTCGAATATTTCACTGTTCGCTCATCTCTAATCACGATATTAGAGGTAGAGGTCAGGGCAGGCAGAGTTATTTCATAATGGTGAGGCTAGCAGAGTTCAGGGCAGGTGGAGTTATTTCAATAATGATATTAGAGACAGAGGTAAGGGCAGATGGAGTTCTTTCATAAGGGTGAGGCTAGCAGAGGTCATGGCAGGCATAGTTCTTTTATAATGGTTTTAACAGACTGAGGTCAGGGCAGGCGGAGTTCTTTCAAAATCATATTAGAGGCAGAGGTCGAGCAGAACAGATTCAGATATACTGTAGATATAATGACATAAGTCAGGGCAAGAGCAAACAGACTATAGCCAAACACCTTTGTAGGGACACCCGAAACCTTTTTGCTAAGGTACCTAATGATGAGGGAGGGAGCTTTAAATAACCCTAAGGTGCTGAGATTTGGCTGAGGGCTAAATCCTGGGTTTGTGTGCACCCTATGCAGAGGGTCAGAGGCTAATGGCTGGACCTGGGGCCTGCTGAGAGCAGAGGAGAGATTCCAGTGGCCAATGAGGAGAGGTAGTCAATGATCCTGGCGCCCGAAAGTTCTCCAGGTTTCGCTACCGCTTGCTTTTCCACTATGAGATATAAAGCTGAATCATATTTATCACATGAAATAATTTCAAGGACTTTGTTTATGAGGTAAGTGACAATTCCGCCCACAATCTAGTCACCCCACAATCTGCACCATATCCTCTGAGACCATTATTGTTGGCATTGCTTCCGTCATACACAATACATGCCTATTCCCCGCACACACACACACACACACACACAGTTCCTGTTCTCCCCTACCTGACGAGAAAAGCTTTTACATTACGTATTGTTTAGTCACAATCGTCCTCACAAGCCATTGTGTAAAGGACTTGCTCACCTTCGAGGAGAACATCTGAATCATTAATGGGTCACAGGGTCCTGCAAGACCGAATTTTCAGAAATATGATGCAGCTTCTTACTAAGAATTACAAATTCATATTTGGCACAATAATTGCCTGAGGTTTTCAGAGAATTATAATATTGATAACACTTCAAGAAACTTGAGTGTGGGCCTCCTCAGGTGACAAGGAAAGAGGAATCCCATATCAATACTGAACTCCTCAGTCCAAGAGTCTCTACGATAAGCTACGATCCTCCAACAGTTATGCCAGGTCCCAACCCCACTATACACATGCATGCTCAGTTCAGCCGAGTGAGCATGTGTGAGCATATAAATCAGCTTGGCCATGTTGAAATTCAACACGCCCATTCTTTTTTCCCCCACGTCATCTGCCAAATGAATATTGGACACACATCCAGTACACATTGCATGGTCAGCCAGTCTCACGAAAGCTTACGGCTGACCCAATATATACATAACCTCCTTAAAGGGAGTGTCATCAGATCCCAGCATATCTACCTAGTCCCTCAGATAGATAGGTTAGGGTCACTTGAATCAAACGGTTCTTTTCCCATGTGAATCGTTGCCTCTGTTGCTGAGATATTGCAGTTTTTGTCAATATGTAAATGAGCTCTTGAGCAATGGCGGCGCCCATCTTGCGCTAAAAAGCTCATTTCATATTAACAAAAACAGTGATATCTCGGCAATGGAGGCAGCGATTCACAAGGGGAAAACATCGTATGATTCAGGTGACCCTGACCTATCTATCTGCAGGGCTGGGTTGATATGTTGGGGTTTGGTAATAACTCCCTTTAATTCTGACAATCGCTACAGGACGCTGATGGTAACACGTGTGTTGTTGCCACGGCTGGTATTTTCATATAAACACTTGACTATGGAGTTGGATAGTCTCCTCTGTGTACCGCACAATATTTTTATGTGTATAAGGTGTGTCAGGAATGTGGCAAAAAAAATCAGTTACACAGAAATACATCAACCATATGGGCCACTGACTAAGCGCGACTGCAGCACCTTCGCGGTGTGACGTTTTTTTATTTCACGAAATTGATTTACACATGAGTTACCGGCTTCAAGTAGTTTTTTCCAGTAAACGTCAAGTCACTCCAAGTCTTGTCCAAACAGATGAAAATATTTGAAGGCCTGAGGGCGCAAACACAGGTTTATAGGAGCGACTCGCTTCAGACTTCACATTACTTAGTGTTGATTTAAGAAAAGGATTTTTTTTTTTGTTATGGTTGGATTGTCAGCGTAAATTTTATGTGCCGCAATCGGGCCAGGAATACGTTTCTGTTCTTCTCTTTTTTGTAAGATTTCCAGCAGATTAACGTCACGCAGAAGCCAAGATAAATTCCGTCTAAGCGGCAGGTTCACGCATACCAGATTTGGGGCTCTAGTGACACATCAACGGCCAGATGTTATTCTAGGGCTCATGCCAGAGGTGTAAATAAGTACGATTTATAGCAGGGCCCCCACCTACCATGCCCATTTATAATACTGGGGTCTTATGAGGCAGAGGGGCCACTGGGTCTCCTCAATCACCAAGGTTCTTGGCACTTCTGGCTCATGCACATGGATGAATTGGAGATCTGTGGATCCCACATACAGCGGCCATGGAAATTTATGGACGTGCATACTGTGAGAAGAAAAATTCCGCTCCATTGCATGCTCTATTGGAGTTGGCGTTCCACCCTAAACGTATTACTTTGGCTACCTTCACACAGCGATTAGCGTGTACATCATATGTGCTACTGAACAGGTCCGTAGACTCCCGAAGGCCTGAAGGATGCCAAAACAGTGTCTTTTTTGTATTAGGCAGGTATATATTTTGTTGATATGTATATAGTATACAGTAAAACATGGCCTGTTGTACCCCTACAAAAAAACAACAACCTATGGATGCCATATGCAAATCACTACTGTATGTTGGGTCTCAATATTTGTAAGAAGACTTTCTTGATGTATACATTGACTTGTAAATCGGCGTCCACCACTAGGGCGCCAAGAACTGCGGTTTTATCAGCATATTTTGACATTGGAGTTATCAAATATCTCACCCTACCATGCTGAACTCTCCTGATGAACCTAGTATAGGGTGTTTTACTAGGGGAAACGCGTAGAGAGATTTATACATCAATGGGTGTTGCATGAGCTGAAACAGCACTAGGCTGTAATATCAGAAGCCGGGGCAAGTATTGGGGCTTTGCAAAAGCTGAACGTGTGAATATGAATAGGGACTGATAGCAACAATGTATCTCTACTCGATCCCTAGCCTTGTTTAAAGGGATTCTACCATTAAAACCCTTTTTTCTGTGGATAACACATCGGAATAGCCTTTAGAAAGGCTATTCGTCTCCTACCTTTAGTTGTGATCTCCGCCGCGCCGTTCCTTAGTAATACCGGTATGTAAATTAGTTCTCTGGCAGCGATGGGGGCGGGCCCCAGCACTGAAAATGCAATGAGGGCGTCCCCACCACTGCCCAAGAACAGGATCCTGCGCCGCCTCTGTCTTCTGCTGGATCCTCCCCTTCTTTCTTTGGCTTTCTTCGGCGGCTTCACCTCTGTCAGCTCTGACACTAGCAGAGCCGACTGCGCATGTGCGCAATTCCGGCCTCGGAACTATGCGCAGTCGGCTCTACTAGTGTCAGAGCCGACAGAGGTGAAGCCGCCGAAGAAAGAAGGGGAGGATCCCGCAGAAGATAGAGGCGGCGCAGGATCCTGTTCTCGGGCAGCGGTGGGGACGCCCTCATCGCATTTTCAGCACTGGGGCCCGCCCCCATCGCTGCCAAAGAACTAATTTACATACCGGTAAAAACCGGTATTACTAAGGAACGGCGTGGCGGAGATCCCATCTAAAGGTAGGAGACGAATAGCCTTTCTAAAGGCTATTCCGACGTGTTAGCCACAGAAAAAAGGGTTTTAATGGTAGAATCCCTTTAATATATGTCGTTGTAGAAATAGTGGCCATGAATAAACCATAATGGTTACAATCTTGTGCATTCGGGAAATATTCTAAAGTGGGATCATTTACATACGCTAATAATCATATGTTTCCTATATGAGGGCGTACTGGCTAGTGAAGGGTGTGTCTTTTCAATTAACTCCTGAATCCTCAGCATTATGTAGAATGTTGTTGAACACTGCATACTGGGGATAATTGACTCAAGGAGTTAATATTTCACGGTGTGACATCACTGTATATATGTAATTTAATACATTTTCAATAAAGTTTTGAAGTTTTTAATCTCATTATTTATGCCAGAAGAATTAAAATCCTTTCTGAATAGCCTAATAAAATCCACAATCTAATCGGCTCCATTACCCTGAGTATTTTGATGTATTGTTTGTCCAAATCTGTTCAGCTATTCCAAAGGTATAAGCCCTGCTAGGGATAATGCAAAATAGTGTCTACCAGCCAAATAGGCGGTAACACTGCATGACATACAAAGACACAGTGGTACCGCCCACTAGGCTGGTAGATCCAAATTTACATTAACACTTAAAGGGCTTATATATTATTATTAATAATAATAATAATAATAATAATAATAATAATATATTTTATTTATATAACACCAACATATTCCACAGCGCTGTACAATTTGTAGGGTTCAAATACAGACAGAAAGATACATTACAAAGAAAGTCATTTCACACAATGGGACTGAGGGCCCTGCTCACAAGAGCTTACAATCTATGAGGTAGAGGGGGTGACAAGAGGTAGTAGGGGCGGCATTGCTTATACAGAGGTCAGACAATGTTGTAATAGAGGTTACTGTCATTACACAAACATAAAACTTTATGAGCCGTCACCAGTCGTGTCCTGTAACATGTGGATGGAGCTTGGACATATAAAGTTAGCCTGAAATGGCATCATATCATGTGGGGTAATGTGGGAGCGGGGACAGAGGAGGGATATCTTTGGAATAGCTGAACGGATTTGGATAAACAAAACACCAGAATGCTCAGGGTGACAAATGATGGATGTCATTGGCCATTTCAGACCAGGTGACAGATCCTCTTTAAATTCACCAGCCATTTTCTTTAGGTTTAGTGTAACCAACTTACTTACATCTTTAGTATGGCCTGCTATGACTTATTTATTCCTTACCATAAGTTTTTACATTGGGAGATAAGAGGTTAATTGTTCCAGCGCCATAAAGAAGCAGCTGTGTATACAGATACTTGTCGTGTGTGGAGCAGGTGTCAACAGAAGAGCGAAAGACACTACCACCTCCAGGTGGGCTTCAAACAAAGACGTAGACACCTCCTAGGTAAGGTGTGACTTTTATTAGGTTATACGGCCCCTTCATACCTAGGTGTAGCGTACCGTAACTTATCTGTAGGCCACACACATGAAGATATTTGGTGGTGATGGGAACAATTTTTTGCCTAGCACAAAAACATTGAAATTGTGCTCAAAATCCGGGCGGGTGACCAACTTGTGTAATGAGTAGAGATGAGCGAACAGTAAAATATTCAATATTCGATATTCGTTTCGAATAGCCCCTCAATATTCAACTATTCGAACGAATATTGAACCCCATTATAGTCTATGGGGAAAAAATGCTCATTTCAGGGGATCCCAATCTTTGACTCAGGAGAGTCACCAAGTCCACTATGACACCCCAGGAAATGATGCCAACACCCTGGAATACAACTGGGACAGCAGGGGAAGCATGCCTGGGTGTATCTAACATGCCCAAGTCACTGTATTACGTCGGGATCCCTGTCAGCTTGCGATATGCGGGAGCTGACTTTTTCCCATAGGAATGCATTGACCAGCGTTGATTGGCCGAATGCCATACAAATTATAGTATTCGGGCCAATCAACACTGGTTCTGCCGGAGGCTCGTCTGTGAGAAGGCGGAGTCTAAGTTCAGACCAGAATGGAGACTGCTGTAGACTGATCTTAAACTCCGCCTCCTCTGGCAGAACCAGCATTGATTGGCTGAATACTGTACTCTGTATGGCATTTGGCCAATCAACGCTGGTCAATGCATTCCTATGCCGAGATGTAGCAGTGCTGGCCGTGCGCTCAGCTTGTCTACACCGGAGATGCAGCCGAGCTGAGCGCACGGCCAGCACTGCTACACCGGAGATGTGAACCCTGCTGCAAACTCAGCTCTGCTGCATCAGAGATGCGCTGAACTCTGCTGCACACTCAGCTCTGCTGCATCAGAGATGTAGCAGAGTTGACTGTGTTCTGAACCCTGCTGCACACTCAGCTGTGGTTCAGTGAATCTCTGATGCAGCAGAGCTGAGTGTGCATTAGGGTTCATCGCACACTCAGCACTACTACATCTCTGATGCAGCAACGTTGAGTGTGCAGCAGATTTCACATCTCCGGTGTAGCAGTGCTGGCCATGCGCTCAGCTTGGCTGCATCCCCGATGTAGACGAGCTGAGCGCAAAGCCAGCACTTCTACATCTCAGCATAGGAATGCAATGACCAGCGTTGATTGGCCGAATGCCATACAGAGTACAGTATTCGGCCAATCAACGCTAGTTCTGCCGGAGGAGGCGGAGTCTAAGATCGGTCCACAGCAGTCTCCATTCTGGTCCGATATTAGACTCCGCCTCCTCACAGACGAGCCTCCAGCAGAAGCAGCGTTGATTGGCCGAATGCTGTACTCTGTATGGCATTCGGCCAATCAACGCTGGTCAATGCATTTCTATGGGAAAAAGTCAGCTCCCGCATATCGCAAACTGACAGAGATCCCGACCAGATAGAGCCCAAAGAGCTGGGTGAGTAGATCTGTCCCTGTCTCACAGTCACATAGTTCACAGTCTCAAATTAACCGAATGTTAAATCCACCATTTGTATAAATTGGAGGTCACCTGATTTAGTCAGCCAATTACTTTTTCAGATTTTTTTCTCGATGTCTCCGTTGTCGTACTTCCTGTCCCACCTCCCCTGCACAGTTATTGGTGCAAAAAAAGCGCCAGAGAAGGTAGGAGGGGATACAAATTTTTTGTGCGTTTTCCTTGTGGTATTCGATTGGAATTGAATACCTCAAACGGCCTGATATTCGATCAAATATCTATTCGATCGAACGGTGTTCGTTCATCACTAGTAATGATCCATGAGATCGTGCATTACGTGGTATTACAGTACAATATGGCATCACATAGAGCACATGACTATAGTATAGCATCCTATGACCGTCATATAAGCTCTGTGTGCATAGTTCTGCCACGAATGAGACCTAATTTTGGAAATTCTCATGTGATTTCTGTTACAACATAGCAAAGCTACAATTCCTAGAAGAAGTCTTACGTAACATACATGTCCAATAAGTTTTCAGACCAAAGAAATTGATTTCGTAAAGGAACATAATACTCGCTTTAACTCTACGGTCTTACGTACATTCAGTCCCTGGTGTGTTGCATCGTTTAGGTCGGAAACCAATAAGATGTATATTAACCCCTTCCTCTTGTTTTTTTTTAATATTTTTATTTTTTGAACACCTGGAACTTTTTTATTTCTGTGTATGGGGCCAGTTTCCGTTATTTGCGGGACCAGTTGTACTTTTTATTTATACCATTTTGGGAAATAAATGACATTTTGATCTCTTTTTATTCAACGTTTAAAAAATATTTTTACTTTGGAAATTTTTGGATGTCGGGATACCTAATGTGTTTATGCTTGTTTATTTTTGGGATTTAGGGAAAGGGGGTGTTATGAAATGTCTCCCCTATTCATTCTGATCATGGTGAATTGACATGGCCCTAAATCGTAAATTCTTATCTTATTACGGTTACACCACATGACTGCAACAATTCCTCGAAAAACTTCTGAACATGTCCAGTAATTTTCCAGACTGAAGAAACAGACTTTATAATGGAACATGTGGTCACAATACACGTCTTCTACACATTCTAAGGGCTCTCTTTACAAAGAATGGGTCATAAAAACCTTAATCCTGGACAATTCCTTCAATCTACTCCACAGCATCTAGGGTAGACATTTTAGGAAAAAATTTTGGAATAGTTTTTGTACAATCTGCCATTTTGTATTGACGCTGGCTGGACACTGGATGTTATAACTGGACTTCCCCTACAGCAGTCACCAGGAACATAACTAAGGCCCTAACATTATAACATTATACTATGAAATGCCCTCTTTACCTGCACCCATATGACATAAAGCCCCATTTACAGGTCCCCCACATGGTATAACACCTCCTTTGCTGGCCTTCACATGGTGCAATGCCCCACTTACTGTGCCCCATATGGTGTGCCGCCTTATTTACTGGCCCCCACATGGCATACCACATAGTATATGTGGGGGTCAGTTACTGGCCCCCACAGGATATGCTGCCCCATTTGCTGGCCCCCTTATGGTATAATGCCCCCTTTATTGACTCTCACAGGGTATACATTCCCATTTACTGGCCCCCACACAGTATAACATCCCTTTTATTGGCCCCACATGGTATCAGGGGCGGATCCTGGGCCGGGCAAGCCGGGCAACCGCCCGGGGCCCCGCGCTTAGCGGGGCCCCGCGGCGCGGCCGGGACCTAACAAAATGGTCCCGGTCGGCATGTCCCGATTCCAACTGAGCTCAGCGTTAAAGCAGGAGCTGACAGCTCCTGCTTTAAACGCCTATGTATTTCAGCTCATCGGCGGTAGGACGCCGATGAGCTGAATGCATAGGCGTTTAAAGCAGGAGCTGTCACAGCTCAGCTCCTGCTTTAACGCTGAGCTCCGGCATTTGTAGCCACGATGTGATGACGTCATCACATCGCGGCTACAATATGTGTATGAGGGAGAGAACTGCGGGAGAACGAGGAATGGTGTGTGTGTGTGTGTGTGTGTGTGAGAACGTGAGAACGGCATGACACTGGGGCAGATGGAGGGGGAGAACGGCATGACACTGGGGCAGATGGAGGGGGAGAGAACAGCATGACACTGGGGCAGATGGAGGGGCGAGAACGGCATGGCACTGGGGCAGATGGAGGGGGGAGAACGGCATGGCACTGGGGCAGATGGAGGGGGAGAACGGCATGACACTGGGGCAGATGAAGGGGGGAGAACGGCATGGCACTGGGGCAGATGGAGGGGGAGAACGGCATGACACTGGGGCAGATGGAGGGGGAGAACGGCATGACACTGGGGCAGATGGAGGGGGAGAGAACAGCATGACACTGGGGCAGATGGAGGGGGGAGAACGACATGACACTGGGGCAGATGAAGGGGGGAGAACGGCATGGCACTGGGGCAGATGGAGGGGGAGAACGGCATGACACTGGGGCAGATGGAGGGGGAGAGAACAGCATGACACTGGGGCAGATGGAGGGGGGAGAACAGCATGGCACTGGGGCAGATGGAGGGGGGAGAACGGCATGGCACTGGGGCAGATGAAGGGGGGAAGAACAGCATGACACTGGGGCAAATGAAGGGGGAGAGAACAGCATGACACTGGGGCAAATGAAGGGGGAGAGAACAGCATGACACTGGGGCAGATAGAGGGGGAGAGAACAGCATGACACTGGGGCAGATGAAGGGGGGAGAATGGCATGACACTGGGACAGAAGAAGGGGGGAGAAAGGCATGACACTGGGACAGATGGAGGGGGGGAGAACAGCATGACACTGGGACAGATGGAGGGGGGGAACAGCATGGCACTGGGGCAGATGGAGGGGGGGAGAACAGCATGACACTGGGGCAAATGAAGGGGGAGAGAACAGCATGACACTGGGGCAGATGAATGGGGAGAATGGCATGACACTGGGGCAGATGAAGGGGGGAGAATGGCATGACACTGGGGCAGATGGAGGGGGGAGAACAGCATGGCACTGGGGCAGATGGAGGGGGGAGAACAGCATGACACTGGGGCAAATGAAGGGGGAGAGAACAGCATGACACTGGGGCAGATGAAGGGGGGAGAATTGCATGACACTGGGGCAGATGAAGGGGGGAGAACGGCATGACACTGGGGCAAATGAAGGGGGGGGAGAACGGCATGACACTGAAGCAGATGAAGGGGGATGGCATGACACTGGGGCAGATGAAGGGGGGAGAACGGCATGACATTGGGGCAGATGAAGGGGGGAGAACGGCATGACACTGGGGCAGATGAAGGGGGGAGAACGGCATGACACTGGGGCAGAGACGGGGGAAATGAAACTGTGGGCAGATAAAGGGGGAGAATGGCATGAAACTGGGGACAGAGATAGAGGGGGGACATGAAACTAGGGGTAGAAGAAGGGTGTATATGAAAATGGGGGGGAGATATAATTTACGGGTGACTGTAGGAGGATTATACTGTGTGGAATCACATGAAAATTGAATGAGAATGGGTGGAGTCAACATAAAAGTGGGCGGGGCCTAATTTGCTGCGGCGCGCCACACGTTTTGTTCCCTCTTTCTAGTCTTCAACAGTTGGGAAGTACAGGTTAGAAGTGCAAGACCCCCCAGTAAGTAGGGCCCCGCCAAAGTCAATTGCCCAGGGCCCCGCAAACCCTGGATCCGCCACTGCATGGTATAAACACTATTACTTACTACCTCATTGTATATTGCCTTCTTATTTTCCCCCCATACAATACTGGCCTCCATACAGTAAATGATCCTTAAAGAAGGACCAGTGTGACATTCTCGTGTGAAGGCCTCTTCATGGTGTTGTCCATGTTGTCTCCAGACCAAAGTCCGGCTGAAGAGGATAGACCTCCATTCTAGTTTCCATTGCCTTATTACTGTGCACCATGATAGTCTTTGAGAGTGGTGACGAGATGTCAATGGAATATCTATAGGTGAACGTCTGGCCCAATATTGTGCAAACAACTTCTTTGTGTTGACACTTTTTGCCGCCATAGGCTTGGAATGTGATGTCCAATTTCACTTACAGTACAGAATGGATCACTACACACCATTCCTCCATCACAGTTCATTGTTGTTATCCCAACCACTGGGACACACAACGTTGACCAGTGCTGACATCTTGGCATTTGGCGGATAGACAAAGTGATAATCCAAGATCTCTCCGGTCAAGGATTTTGTCCCTTTCAGTTTATGACAATTAGCGATAACTGGCACAACGATGAACAGGGAATATCGCACAATCAGTCCCTCGTCACTTGATCTGATTTTTTAGGTTTCATGTATCTAAAAAACTTTGCTTTCAATTTGGCTTTAATGCCCCTCCCACATGTCACAAACCTGGACCTTTGGGCTTCCAAAAACATCAGTTTAATGACCGGTTCCGGTAATAGATCACATCCTCAGCCACCACCATGTTCATTTTACTTCTAATAATCCTCAATCATTGGCAATTTGGACAAGTCCCTGAATGAACAGTAAATGTAATTGACCTTGTTGTGAAGACATCAAAGGGAGGTGATACCTGTCATCTCACTTTCTTTGTTCTAGACGTGAAGCCCGATGACTTTGTGGTTGAACGATGAGTCTTCTCTGGATGAATGTTGTATTCATGGCCAAGAGAATGAAGGCTGTAAAAGTAAACAGTGTATTTACCGTAGTAGGAATGTTGCGTCTTGTGAACAGTGGATTACTCATGTTTTTTCTTTATCAATGAGTCCACAACTCAGGTAACACACCTTGTGATTCAGACAGTCTCATTATGCGGAAGGTAAAGTACAATGTGTATGGAACACAAATCAATAGGTTGCGTTTAAACAAGGTCATCTCGGTGACCCGATTACACCCTTAAGCTGTTTGTAAGGTTGAGACTTTGCTCATTCGGCTCCATGTTCTTCCCTCTGGAGAATATATTACCTTCATTACCCTTCACACCTCACTTGTTATACTAGGAAGCAGATATTTCAGGATTGAAAGCTATGACTCCAAGAAAGAAGGTCATACATGGTGTAACTAGATCAGAGGCACACCCGGACTGAAATGCCCAAAGAGGGCCATAGTAGCAAAAATAGTATAGAATTTGATACCTGGTCCAAATTTGCACCAAGCTTGGTGTCTGAAGCTTGGTTGTCCATCTCTTGGTAAGATTTTACAATATCAGGGTTTTAACCAAAATATACAATAGTTCCTAATTCCATCAACGGGTCTAACGTTGTCCACTCACATCCAATATTTACCACCATCTGATGTTCTACAAACCATGCAGCTCCAAGACCATTGTAGAGAGAGTCCAAGCCCTGGTTAATCCAATCCCTTATATTATTGAATTCATCAAAAGGACTTCAATTTGTTGTGGGCAAGTGTCAAGGATGGTGGACCAAGGCATCTATTATTGGCACCATTATGGAGGGGCTCTTTATGGTCTTTACGATGGGACTTCTTTTCTTCAGTGTACTCCACTACTACATTAGTCTTGGCTAAAAACACCCAAATATTATCCACTATGAACTTCTAAACCCTTATCCGAATAGATACCTGACTTTTTTGGATGCTTTTTGTAAATATTTCATGACCTCAATGATAGTTTTTGTCCGTGCCCCTGGCTTTATTTCAGCAGAGAAGATTTGCTATAATTTCCATTTGAAAATAACAAATTTTTCTATTTTTGGAAGAATTTCAGAACTGAATGGTGGCAGTACCCAATAGACTTATGTCAACCAAACCCTCCAATTTTGGTGGGACCAGTAGACCATGCCAAGTTTGTCAACATGTCTGACACTTTGTTCTTTGCGGAGATGAGCCCCTTCAGTGGTGCTTGTTAGCAACTTATTCTTTTGTTCGTGCTGAGTACACGAGGGTTCATGGGTATGGTAAATTTTGGGGGAACAGATGTGAACTGTTAAATATGGTAGAAAACTTTAGAATTGGCATCTTTCTATGTCGTATGATGGGGAAAAAGGATTCTTGATGACTACGTCACACCCATAGTAATATTCTGTATCTCATGAGGTTCAGATCTAGCAAGTGAGGGAAATGCTGAAATCTAAGTAAAATTTTTGCTGATAAAGATGGTGAAACCAAGTGAAAGGGGGTGGTAACACTTTTATATGTGTAATCTGGTCATTGGGTCACTATGTTCCTGTTACAATACAGTAATAATTATGTAATTACTCAAGTTCCCCTTTTCTAACGCATTTTGCGGAAAGTCTATTGACCAGGCAATGTGCAAAATTTACAATATAAGGGCAAGGGAACAGAGCAGGCCCTCGAACGTACAGAAATATTATCCGCTTTTTGTTGTTAAAAAATCTGGAATTGCATGACCTGACTACATAGGGTTTGTTTGTAGTCCGTATCTGTGGAAACACATAGGTCTGCATAGGAGCTGTATACACAACATGTTAGGATAGTTTGCAAAAATGGTTACACAAATTAATGGATTCGTTGGCCTTTTTATAACCTAAACTTGGCATGTTCCATTCTATTTTGTGATCTATGACCATTACTGATCTCTAGAAATAAGCAAACTAGTATAGGTGGACCCAGATTTGACCTGAATTTTCCAAAGGTTTTGTTTCAACCCAAAACCTTTGGAGCTTACCACCCACAAATTACTATAATATTCAGACCCCAGAATATAAGTGGAGGCCCAGGGGAGGTGATGTAACATAATAAACACTTATACTCACCTTCCCTCGCACCTACTACCCTTCCTATGGGGTCTTCTTCAGTGGTATTTTAGCCTCTACCAGCCTCCTAGGTGACATCACAGGTCCAATCACAGGCCTAGACACAAGTGGCATGATGTCATCACCCACACCTTATCACTGAGGCCCAATCTCAGGCAAGGGTGGTCCCTGACAATGTGTGATGTCACCCAGGAAGTTGAAAGAGGCCAGAAGACCATTGAGGACTAGGGTTCAGCGATCGGGATCAGAAAAGATCGGATCCCGATAGGCAATCGAGTAAATTTTGCGATCGCGATCAGGTTCCGATCCTGCCTAAAAAGATTGGGATGGGAATTCCGATCCCGATCGCTCAACCCACTTACCTGCACAGAACCACTGCCGCTCCCCGGAGCTCCGGGCTGTTGTTCTCTCCTCTCTCTCTTCGCACACTGGCAAAGCGCCGTGCGTGCCCCCACCTCCCTAGGCTAGACTTACTGATGCTGGGAGAAGGCGGGGCTTGTGGTGGATTAGGAAAGTGTGGGCAGGTACAGGGAGGGGAGACGTGAGTGATGCATGCACGTCTCCTCGCCCAGTACCCGGCCACACTCTCCTAAGCCACAACAAGCCCCGCCTTCTCGCAGCATCAGTAACACTAGCCTAGGGAGGCGGGGGCGCCTGGAGCTCCGGGGAGTGGCATGCACACCGGAGGGGAGGCGGCAGTGGTTCTGTGCAGGTAAGTGGGGGGGTAATATGTAGCCAGCGGATTTTTTAATCACTACACAGCGTGGAGTCCACGCTGTGTAGTGAACAGGATCGTTTTTAAAAACCAATTTTCGATCATTAAAAAATCCCACTGACTTGCATTAGGATCAGAATTGGTATCGGGATCGGGTTCAGATGGAAAATGATCAGAAATCGGATTTTAAAAACGACCCAGAAATCTCAAGATCAGCTCAACCCTATTGAGGACCCCGAAAGGGCAAAGGAGAGGTGAGTATAAATGATTATTATGTTTCCGCACCCCCCCCAGCCTCCACTTATTATATTATATTTCTGATCCCGATCACTGAACCCTAGTCCTCATATACTATGAGGTCGGGAGAGATTCCAGTCTGGGCTGAACTTACAAGAACACTCGGATGATCCCATGAATATTCAACTAAATAAATCTCGTGAAGTTCGCCGATCTCTATCTCATACAGCATTGGAGGAATAGACTTCATTCATGAAAAAAATGAGATTTACAAGTCAGTGAGTCAGGATGGAGCTGGAATCTTAGTGCTAGGGGCAACAAGTAATCCCTACGGCCCAAATCTAGGTCATCTGTCATACCTTGGCGAGGTAGGTATAGCAGCTGCATGACAAAGCTATTGGCAGGAAACTACTAGAAAGCGAGTGGTGATTGACGTGCTGTATAGTGAATATCTGAAGTGATGTAATAGCAGGAAACATATAAGGCAGCTGCAGAGTGTGAATGTGGTGCAAGGTTCTATTTGTATTTCTTTTCTTTATATTATATTATTTATTTATATTTTATCATATTATGTCTATTATATTATATTTATATTATAATATTTATATTTTATTATATTATTTCTATTATATTAATATTTTTATTATATTATTTATATTATATTATATTTATATTATATTATTTCTATTTTAGATTTTAAATTTTAGATATTATTTCTCTTATATTTATATTATTTACATTTATATCACACTATTTATATTAGATTTTTATTTATATTTTTTGTATTTTATCTTCCTTTTTTTTTAAATTAAATATGGTGATATATTATTGTCCTTAACTACTCTATATGGCCAGAAGTATGTGACCCTCCTCCTAATTACTCAGCTTTGATGTTTTAGTGCCCTCCCCTATTTACAAACACATGTATAATATCAAACACACAACCATGTAACCTCCATAGACGGACATTGGTAGTAGCTGGGGATGGATGAATCTTTCGTGAATGTTTTCTAGGACTGTCTGCCAATTTAGTTTTGGACCAAACTTTCTATTGACCCCAGAGTCCTGGGGAGGGGGGGGGGGGGAATTAAAAAATATTGACACTATATACAACTCTTCGGTTGTCTTCTAACCTCTTCTGACCTCCTAGGTGAAGTCATCCCTCCACCATATTTTTTAAGATTTGTGATATTTTTTTCAGATTTTACATGCCACTTTTTTTTTTAAGTACTATGCCCTGTAATTTTTACTCTGGCCACTAAGCCTAATAATAGACAGATACTTGCCAACTTTGTAGGGGTGTTCTTTGCAGATATCACTTCATTTACATCACAGACAGTATTACAATAGAAGATAACACCACTATAGATAACACCGCTGACCCATCATTACATCACAACTGACAATAGATGATGTCACAGCTTAGCTCCTCCCCCTCCCTATACAGACCATGTCTAGAAAACTCTCCCACAGACCTCAATGAGTTGGCAATAGCTGGAGAGTGACAAGTGAGAGCATTGACAGAATGCCAGGCCGGCAGTGGCGATTATTGTACAAACATTTCTATTAGAGACCTTGGGAAAGTGTATCTGAGGTTTCTTATGTAAAATCTCATTCAGCCTGAAGTGGACGGATTGTCGCAAACATCAGTGGATTAACAATACAACAATTCACGTGTTTTACAGATAACTCTTTGCTGGCGGACACTTCACAATAAACGTGGCTGCGTGAAGAAAATTAATATAATTGTATGTAAATATGAGGGTCACAGCTCAAGGATTCTGCATTGGATTTGCCTGTGTGATGAACAGATTCTACCAGCGCTGACCATCTCACTATGTACAATAGGTATTTACTCATTATATTACAGTACCCAGATCTATAGGTTGTTAGACATCTAGTTTGCCTTAAAGCCCGCAGATAGATAGGTTACACCTGACTCAAATGGGGCTTTCCTCTTTTGAATCAGTGTTTTTATTGCTGAGATATCGCTGCTTTTGTTAGTATGCAAAGTAAGAGTAATGGCGACATCCGTGCTCCAAAGAGCTCATTTGCCTAGTGACAAAAACAGCGATATGTCAGCAATAGGAACACCGATTCACAAGGAGATACACTGTCTGATTCAGATGACACTAACCTATCTATCTGCAGGGCTGGGGTGATATGCTGGTTCTGGTGACACTAACCTATCTATCTGCGGGGCTGGGGTGATATGCTGGTTCTGGTGACACTAACCTATCTATCTGCAGGACTGGGGTGATATGCTGGTTCTGGTGACAGACTCCCTTCAAGGCATATCCTGCCATTTGTGTATTCAGGTCCTATACATATCTATACATCTTCATGATACAGACCATACAGTGTTGACCAAAAGTATTGGCACCCCAGCAATTCTGTAAGATAATACTCATTTTCTTCCAGAAAATGATTGCAATCACATATTCTTTAGTATTATTATCTTCATTTAATTTGTCTTCAATGGAAAACCACAAAAAGAATTGTCAAAAAGCCAAATTGGATATAATTCCACAGCAAACATAAAAAATGGGGTAGACAAAAGTATTGGCACTGTTTGAAAAATCATGTGATGCTTCTCTAATTTGTGTAATTAACCGCACCTGTTACTTACCTGAGGCACCTAACAGGTGGTGGCAATAACTAAATCACACTTGCAGCCAGTTAGAATGGATTAAAGTTGACTCAACCTCTGTCCTGTGTCCTTGTGTGTACCACATTGAGCATGGAGAAAAGAAAGAAGACCAAAGAACTGTCTGAGGACTTGAGAAGCAAAATTGTGAGGAAGCATGAGCAATCTCAAGGCTACAAGTCCATCTCCAAAGACCTGAATGTTCCTGTGTCTATCGTGTGCAGTGTCATCAAGAAGTGTAAAGCCCATGATGGCACTGTGGCTAACCTCTCTAGATGTGGATGGAAAAGAAAAATTGACGAGAGATTTCAACGCAAGATTGTGCAGATGGTGGATAAAGAACCTCGACTAACAACCAAACAAGTTCAAGCTGCCCTGCAGTCCGAGGGTACAACAGTGTAAACCTGTACTATCCGTCGGCGTCTTTTTGGGAAAAGGCATCAACATAGAGTTTACAGGGAAAAAAAAGAGGCCTTCAAAGAAAAGAACACGGTCCCTACAGTCAGACATGGCGGAGGTTCCCTGATGTTTTGGGGTTGCTTTGCTGCCTCTGGCACTGGACTGCTTGACCGTGTGCATGGCATTATGAAGTCTGAAAACTACCAACAAATTTTGCAGCATAAAGTAGGGCCCAGTGTGAGAAAGCTGGGTCTCCCTCAGAGGTCAGGGGTCTTCCAGCAGGACAATGACCCAAAACACACTTCAGGTCAGCACTAGGAAATGGTGGTGAGAGAAAGCCCTGGAGACTTGTAAAGTGGCAGCAATGAGTCCAGCCCTGAATCCCATAGAACACCTGTGGGGGAGGAGAGATCTCTTGATGGCAGTTTGGAGAAGGCCCCCTTCACATCTCAGGGGGGACCTGGAGCAGTTTGCCAAAGAAGAATGGTATAAAATTCCAGCAGAGCCTTGTAAGAAACTCATTGCTGGTTACCGGAAGCGGTTGTGTGCAGTTATTGTGTCTAAAGGTTGTGCTACCAAGTATTAGGCTGAGGGGGCCAATACTTTTGTCTGGCTCATTTTTGGAGTTTTGTGTAAAATGATCAATGATTTGACTTTTTTTTCCATTCTCTTTTGTGTTTTTTCATTGCAAGCAAAATAAATGAAGATATTAATACCAAAGAGTTTGTGCTTGCAATCATTTTCTGGAAGAAAATGAGTACCGTGTTCCCACGAAAATAAGACAGTGTCTTATATTAAATTGCAGTCCTAAATGTAGGACCTGTCTTATTTTCGGGGGATGTCTTCTTACAACCGGCAGTCATGCCGGCACTTCCTTAGCGGAGCGTCAGCATGACTGCCGGTTGTAGGTAGTGTAGGGGAGGGGGGAAAGGTATCCTACTTACCTTTCCCATCTTCCTAGCAGCTCTGTGGGTGAGGCTTAGCGAAGCTTTTGTGAGCGGGGCTTAGCGATCCCCACTTCACTGACACAGCAGCCGTGCTGTGCTCCGTGTGCACAGCAAAGCCGGCTGCTGCCTCTTCTGTATGGCAGCTGCTGCCTCTGGGATGAGCTGGGAGAGCTCATCCTACAGCAGCAGGGACAGTGGACACAACAGCAGAGGCAGCAGCCGCCATACTGAAGAGACAGCAGCCGGCCTTGCTGTGCACACGGAGCACAGCACGGCTGTTGTGTCAGTGAAGTGGGGATCGCTAAGCCCCGCTCACAAAAGCTCCGCTAAGCCCCGCCTATTAAGTCCCGCCCACAACTGCTGGACATGCCTTATTTTCGGGGGGTGCCTTATATTAGGCAAATCAACTGACCCCCCCCCCCCCCCCGCATGCTTTACTTTCGGGGGTGTCCCACTTTCGGGGAAACACGGTATTATCTGACAGAATTGCAGAGGTGCCAATACTTTTGGCCAATACTGTAAGCAAAGCCTTTATTGTTTTTTCAGTAAAATGATATTGAGCTTCAATTTCTCTTCTCAGGCCAGTGACATCACACCTATTGGCTACATTGCCATGCTGCAGCTCAGTCCCATTCAAAAATTTATCACCATGGCCCTGTCCTCTACAAACATTATACATAAATGATAAATATTCTGTATTCATTGAGTGTTATAGGGTGCCCATTGGAGCCAATGAGTTTCCAAGGCTCCATAGGCCTCACGTCTCTATAGACACAGATATAAGTGTTTAGGAAAAATAGTCATAAAGTGTAAATGCAAAAACATCCTAAAATGACTAAAATAACCCGACGTATAATTATCCTTCAGCAGCGCAATTTCTGTAATGTATAGGTATAATGGCTGTGAAATGTGGACGGTTAATTTACACATTTACCAAAGCGTAGCTAACAAGTGTAAATTATGTGACATTCAGGTGACTTTCCATCTTCTGTAAAAACAGGGAATCCATGGCAAATTGGATTCTAAAAATGTGAAATTGTCGCTGTCATTTCTCACCAGGAGTCACAAGTCACATGTAGAAGAATGGAAACGGTAGTTTTAGGAATGGTGGAATTTGCCAAGAAGATCGGCATGAGGTTTTCCAAGGTGCACGACTCCACAAAACACCTACATGTTTGATCGGTGGGTGTCCTGCCTCTGAGACCTCCACTGGTCGCTAGAATGGGGGTCTCGAGCAATATAAAGGGCTTTCCCAATTTTATTTATCAATAAAAAAATGAAGGAACTCATAATTTTCTCCTCCAACCTCTCTTTGCTGCGATTACCAACGGCTGCGAATGTGTCTTGATGACCTGCACCAGTCAGTGCGTAGCTGAGCAGCTATTTCCCACCATTTCCTTCCTTCCTTGTCTTGGTGGAGACCTGGACACCATTGGAATGGTGTTGGTCGAGGATGGTTGAAGGTGAGTAGGACATTTGGAGTCCAATGTCAACCATCTGTATGCTACCGGAAACCCCTTTACGTTGAGTGGTGGTCACGCATGAACTGTGCTGGTCCAGGGGTTCTGTCTATGGGCTGAAGGAGATAGCTGGGTAAATCTCTTAGCTATCTACATCACTCTTAAGATGACTTAGGAGTCTTGGTTGTCAACATTGTTGGACTGAGGTTCCTTGAGCCCACTAGGCAAAATGATTCTGGGGCCCACCCTCCAACAGGAGGAAATAGACCATATAATCCATCAAATTTGGATGTCTTCTACTGGACCATTGTGTATAATCGGATTTTATTAAAGATTTTATAACATAAGAACAAAACACAAGTAACAAGGGCATCAAATATGGCGTGCAGGCCCCAAATAGCATGAACGGGCGAGGGGAGAACCCTCTACTAGCACAGTACAAAACAATATATACATGCCAAGGCAAATAAAGAGCGAGAGTAAAAGCGGGCCAAAACAAGCCCATAAATATGAACGGCATGAAAAGGGAAAAGGGAGGGGTGACAAAGAACCATGGAAGGAAGAGAATGATGGACAAGACAACAAGACCAGGACACAAACGGAAGGGAAAGGCCAGGCAGCGGGGAAAGAAGAGAGAAAACGGGAGAGAAGTTAAAAGGGATAGAAGGGCAGTCAGATTCTAGTTCAGGAGAAGGAAGAGGAGAAATCGGAAGACTCCTGGAAAAGCACCCAGGGGCTCCAGAGCCGTTCAAACCCAGTGGGGTCGGGAGAGTCCTCCACAACCAGAGGTTCCATTCTCCGTATAAGGAGAAGTTCCTGTAAGAACTCAAGCAGTGAGGGCGAAGTAGAACTAAGCCAATGTCTCAGGATGACAGCTTTGGCGGCTGTAAGGAAATGATTGACAACAAGGCCAGTTGGGGAGTAATGACAATGGAGTGTTCACACACCCTAGAGTACAGAGAGAAAACCGCATCCTAGAAAGGTCGGAGAGCATCACATTCCCACCAAATATGAAGCATGGTGCCTTTCTCAGTGCCACAGCGCCAACACCTGTCGGAAACAGTGGGAAAAATCCTGTGGAGGATATCAGATTTATCCCAATCGGCAGGCAACAGACTTAATGTGAGTTCAGAGTTCCAGGCATCCACATAGGAGGAGAGTCCTGGTGTGGCATCAAGAAGGAGGATGTCATATAAGACAGATAGCGCACGTTGAGGGGGATCCGTGCCCGCAACAGTAGACTCCAGAGCCAACAGAGGTGAGGAAAGCAGGGGTGGGAGGGAAAACTTCCTGAAGAAGGACGACAGCTGGCCATACTCCAACCAGGAGAGATGGAGGTCAGGATGAGAAAGGCACAATTGGGCAAATGGGGGGAGGGAAGAATCGCCAACAACCTGCCAGAGGCGAACATCATTGCCCTTCTCCCAGAAGATAAATTTGTCCGCTGAGCAGCCCGGAGGAAACATAGGGTTATCGAACAAAGGAGTCAGAGGGCCCGGAACACGAACTAGCCTCCTGTTGGAGCACACCAGATCTCAGACCTTGAGAAAATGCAGGGAAAGAATGGAGTGGCCAGAGGATTTAGGGTGGAAATGCGGCAGGATCCACGGTAAGGAGGGAAGCGAGGGCGAAATCAGGTCGGTCTGTGTGGAGACCCACTGTTTGTCCTTATTCCGGAGCCGCCAGTCAAATAAACGAAGCAACAATGAGGAAAGGTAATATAACTTAGTATCGAGCAAACCCCCCCCCCTCTGTTTGCGTCGGGTAAGAGCTGGACTCGGTCAAGATAGTCACGCGATAGCGGAATGGGAAGCGTTTGGAAAAGATACAAGAACCATGGGAGAATGTCCATTTTAAGAGCATGTATATGAAAAAAACAGGATGAGGACTGATCAGATGAGACCTTTTCAAGAAGCGGAAGATAGTTAAGTTGAAACAGGTGGGAAGGGTCGGGAGGGATATGTATCCCGAGGTATTTAAATGAGACAGACTGCCAACGGAACGGGAATTCGCACGCGAGGTGAGCGGTCTCCGTCAAAGGGAGGGAAACATTGAAAGCCTCTGTCTTAGATAAATTGACCTTAAAATTACTAAGATGGCCAAATCAAGAAAAGTCCCGGAGAATGGCTGGGAATGACACTCGCGGCTGTGAAATATACAGGAGAAGGTCGTCTGCGTAGAGTGCAGCCTTAATCATATAGGAGCTCATCTGCAGATCATGGATCTCCGGGCAGCGCCGTATCGCCACGGCGGGATACTCCATAACCAGGGCATAAAGCAATGGCGATAGGGGCAGCCCTGGTGAGTGCCGTTCCCAACTGAAAAAGAGTCCAAGAGGACCCCATTGACTCTGACCCACACTATAGCATCCCCAAAAAGGGCATAAATTTTGCTCAAAAAACCGGGACTCACTCCCACCTGACAAAGGGTTTCACGGAGAAAACTCCAGTGGATCCGGTTGAACGCCTTTTCGGTGTCAACTGAGAGCAAGCACAGGGGCGAATTAGCGGAGTGGGCCGCTGAGACAGCCAGTATGGTCAAGAATGAAACCGACTTGGTCATGGACCAAGGCCGGCATGAGAGGGGACAACCGATTTGTGAGCAGGTTGGCAAAAATTTTGACATCAATATTAATAAGGGATATCAGGTGATAGCTGGCAGGGAGGGCAGGGTCTTTACCTAGTTTGGGAAGTACCGTAATCAAGGCAATCCAACCTCACTCCAGGGAGCAAGTGACAGGATCACAGGGATGCATCTCCCATGGGAGTGTGGGGCCAGAAACAAGAGCACCTACGAGGCAGCCCGCACTCCCAAGGGAAAGGAAGTGCCCCATAGAAAAAACGGATTCAAAGAAAAACACAAAACGACTGTAGTCCCTAGACTCAGGTGGAGGCGGGGGAAGCAGCATCCTGGTCATCCGCTGCCGGAAGAGCTCAGTCGGAGCTGGTCCATTTAGGGCGCCTTTGGGGTCGGGCAAGTAGAGTTGAAGGCAAGACACCAGAGAACGAGGACCAGGAAAGCGCAGGAACAGTAGTAGCTCCGGAGGCCGCAATGTCTGAGCGTGGGCCCCGGAGAAAATGCTCAATGGATGGGTGTCTGGAAGCCCCAGGAGGAGTGGAGGAGGACCGCTGGAGATTCCGCCGGGATTTGCCCATAGTTACGCCAGGTAAGAGTGAGCCGGTCAGCACCAATATTGCGTATATCCAAAGGCCAGGGACGGAGCTAAGGTGAAACACGTCCTCACTCCTCCATAGCCAGGCCACGCCCCTGCTGAACCATTATTATGTTTGAGCCCGGAACAACTGGAGGAACCTCTGGTACTTTGGTGGACAAGTCCAACACTGGTTATCAGGTCCCTGTGCTTCAGGTCACATTGGGAGCAGAACTGAAAGGACAATATCCACGGATGTGTCTAGAAAGCAAAATCAAAGTCCCATCTCATCCATCACAACCAATTCACAGAATTGCTTTCTTCTTATATGGCAGAGGAGCCTTTGGATCCCCTTAGGCACCATGAGACCGGTGTGACTGCAAATTTTACAATCCCTTCAATTATTCTACTGGAGGTTTCTGTCCCTTCAGGTAGAATGAAGCCCTAAACATATTAAAGAGATACAAAAAAGGAAATCTTTCATATTGCTGTATACATGGCTTAGAGGGTTCTTCAAAGCACCAGGGCCGCTCCGTCCTGCTGTCACATCAAGGTGTGAGGCGTAGTATTGATGTTATTGTGGCTTTATAGCATCTTGTTTACAGTCTCTTTATACAATGGCCCATTGGTAAAGTAGAACAGATGTCCTCTTATCATCACAGAGTCTCTTTTCCCATGGGGTAATGGACCATTAAACCCAGAATACAAGTAATCCTAAAAAAAAGACAACATTCACATGTATGTAAAATCTCCTGGGTCTCAGAAGAGATATTTGATCTGAAGTCAAAGAGGTTTTCACATAATAGCAGCTTTTTGGATTTTTCATGGAGAGATTTAAGAAGGAAACTTATGTCTCTTCTCATTCTCTCGATATTGTAATAGTCATCGTCTACATAACTGTGCAAGAGTGTGTGAGCTTCTACGTACAATCCAAGGCACATGGCAGTATAGACCTATAGGAGGCTATGTATGTCTGCAAACATAAAAAATAGGCATGTAGTGAAGGCTGAGTTTTGTGCTGAACAACTGGACAAGTTGAGACTAGACCCTTCCATCCATAGGTTGACTACAGAGAAGACTGAGGTGGACACAGAGCTCCAAGAATCAAGTAGTCAAGCCTACACTTGGTATGGTCCAACCTCAGACCCTTGAAGCTTTATTGGGATACATAGTGACCAGACACATTAGACTAAGGTTGGCTGAACCCACCAATTTTGGTCACACATGCTAAACATCACATCACAAGATGTGTTAGATCTTTGACCAGCATTCATTCGACAGATGTCTGGTGCCTCCAAACCAAAGGTTTTTTTTTTTAAATCTGCCAATGGGTAGAGGGGTAATGTCCTAATTAGGTGGCCCTATCACATAATCAAAGATAGCTGGGTTGGGAACAGACCTAAGGTTGTGTAGAACTCTTTAGCCAAGGATCTCCCAATATGACCTCCATAAGCCCTCTACTTACCAACTGTTCCCTAAATTTTTAGATGTGGAATACATTTTATTATTATTATTATTATTATTATTATTATTATTGTTGTTGTTTATTTATATAGCACCATTAATTCCATGGTGCTTTACATTTGGGGGTTTATATACAATACAAAAAATATACAGGTAGATATAATACTAACAGTGACCGACTGGCACAGTGGGGTAGAGGGCCCTGCCTGCGAGGGCTTACAATCTATGAGGGAAGGGGGGTAGAGACAGGAGAGGGGGAGACTGTACAGATGGCAGTGCGGTGATAGTGTTATTGGAGGTTGTAGGCCTTCCTGAATAGGTGAGTCTTCAGGGCCTTCTTGAAGCTTGTGATTGTGTGGGTCAGTCTTATGTGTCTTGGTAAGGAGTTTATGTACGGGAGAAATCTTGTTGTGTGAGGAGCGGATAAGAGCAGAGCGGAGTAGGAGGTCATTGGAGGATCTGAGGTTACGTGTGGGCAGGTAGCGGGAGATTAGTTTGGAGATATATGGAGGGGACAGGTTGTGGATCGCTTTGTATGTTAGCATTAATAGCTTGAACTCAATTCGCTGGGCTATGGGTAACCAGTGGAGGGACTGGCAGAGGGGAGCAGCCGATGAAGATCGGAGGGTGAGGTGAATTAAACGAGCAGCGCAGTTTAAGGTGGACTGGAGGGGGGCGAGGGTTTTGCTGGGAGTCCATGGAGAAGGGTGTTGCAGTAGTCTAGGCGGGAGATTATGAGGGCCTGGACGAGCATCTTAGTCGTTTCAGGGGTGAGGAAGGAGCGGATTCGATGGATGTTCTTGAGTTGGAGGCGTCAGGAAGTGTTGAGGGTTTGAATGTGTGACTTGAAAGATAGGTCGGAGTCCAGGGTCACCTCAAGGCATCGAACCAGGGACAGGGGTAATTGTGGTTCCATTAACTTTGATAGATGGGTCAGGTGGAGGGGCCATACGGGGTGGGGCAAAGATGATGAACTCCGTTTTCTCCATGTTGAGTTTGAGAAAGTGGGAAGAGAGGAAGGAGACTATGGCCGCTAAACAATCTGGAACTCTGGCCAGCAGGGAGGTAATGTCTGGTCCAGAGATGTTTATTTGGGTGTATTGAAAACCATGAGATTCTATGAGTTGGCCCAGGCCAAGGGTGTAGATGGAGAACAGGAGGGGTCCTAGGACGGAGCTTTGGGGGACACCTACAGAGGGAGGGCGTGGTGAGGAGGTGGTGTGCGAGTGGGAGACGCTGAATGTGCGGTCGGTGAGGTATGAGGAGATCCAGGAAAGGGCCAGGTCTGAGATACCAAGGGATGAGAGAATTTCTAACAATAGGGAGTGGTCGACTGTGTCAAAGGCAGAGGAGAGGTCAAGGAGGAGGAGGACAGAGTAATGGCGCTTGGCTTTGGCGGTTAGCAGGTCATTAGTGACGTTTGTTCGGGCAGTTTTAGTGGAGTGACGGGGTCTGAAGCCTGACTGTAGTTTGTCAAAGAGCAGGTTGGACATGAGATAGGAGGAGAGCTCTGAGTGGACGTGTTGCTCAAGTGTATGGGAGCAGTGAGATGTGACGATAGTTGGCTGGAGAGGACGGGTCGAGGGACAGTTTCTTAAGTATAGGAGTGACTGTGGCGTGTTTGAAGGCAGAGGGGAAGGATCCATTGGCTAGAGATAGGTTGAAGAGATGGGTTTTATTTGGCTAGTAAGATCAAACTGGTCCATGAAGTGGTCCAACGGTGAATTCTCCAGTAACCAGTTTATCTCCAATATAATTTATCAACTTTTTTACTAAAACCATATCACAAGCTCTTATCATAGCTTACAAAGCAAAGTTCCTTGTTTTTTTTTTGCCCCACAATGTTCTACACTGTGTTCTTGCCGTACTGCAATTTGTTTTACGTTAAAAAGCAGAAATTGCGAAACGCGTTGATGCTTCACGCCTATAAAAGTACAGCAGAGACTTTCATCATTGAGTTATGTGTTAGTCATTCTTCTGCCATCGGAGGCAGCTCTAGGCAGGCAGTGTTTACGGTAGTCTTCTGAATTTTTAACACTTACTAAACTTTCACAATGGAATGTTCCGGCGCGGCCGTTAACTTTAATATAATGTTACATATTGACGAAGACCATTCACTGCCACAACACAGCCGTGACATTCGAGAATGTAATGCTTTTTAAGCTCAGCTGCCTTCTCGGCTCTTGTTTTATTAGGTTGGACCCTGTGAGGTAATTTGAGTCCCAAGTTAAAAAAAAAAAGGAACAGAAGAAGAGACCTGTAGACATGTTTTGTAATACATGGTGTACGGGTTCATAGCTCTGGTTGTATAAGTGACACCTAGAGAAGATCTGAGCTACATAAAGGGCAATGAATCCATCCAGTCGTTCTGAGATGTGGTAGGTTCTATTTCATGGGGTTATCATTCTTAAAATATTTAGGTGGGATTGATGGTGACATTGGCCCCCAGACTGGTGCATTCCGACATACATGGCCATTTTTGCTTTAGGTTCAGATTGGAGGCATCTGGCATCTATCCTGTACATTATTTAGGTGGGGTTCAGTGGCATAACTACCGGGGTAGCAGGGGTAGAGCTGCCACAGGGCCTGGGACATTAGGGGCCGCTGTTATCGGCTGGAGTTATTCCAGATGGTAACAGGCCCTATTTACTTACCGATCCTGGCAGGGGCCAGGATCGGTAAGTGACGCCACAGGCCCCTCAGGTTCTCTTCAGCATGGTACAGAATAGAACAGAGACAGCTGGCATCCCTCTAGTAGAATATTTAGGTCTGGCCCCCCGACTGGTCCAGACTGGTCCACTCATATATATATGGCCAAAGATTGAAGGCATCTGGCATCCATCCAATAGAATATTTAGTTGGGGTTGATAGAGTAATAGATCTCCAAACTGGGACTAGAAAGGTTCCATTGACATATACTTGGCCACCTCCATTGTAAGTTATCTTTGGCATGGTACAGAATATTACAGACATCTGACATCCAACTAGTAGAATATTTAGGTGGGATTGATGATGTCGTTGCCTCTCAGAATTGAGCTGGTAAGGTTGCATTCACACATACATGACCATTTCTGTTGTAGGTTCTCTTTGGTACAGAATAGTACGGAGAAATCTGGCATCCATTTTGATGATCCAGACACTGGCTTGGACCTTCACGGAACTGGATAGAAAAATGCTGCAAGCAATGCTCTTTGACTTTACTCCTGGGTAGGCATCCGATGCAACAACTAATGTGAGGATACAAGAACAGAATCCATATTTTTCATATTTTTCAGATTAATTTCCCACTTTTTTTTACCATGCCTGAGGGAAACTTCAAGGGAGGTTGAGTGTATTTTTGACCATACACTAACAACACAAGCACTGGACTCCTTAGGCGTGGCTATCTGAAATGTCTGAGCACCTTTAGGCCAACATTGGGTCCCTTACCTACTGGGCATATGTGCAACTGCATTGCTTTGATCCAAATGAGGATGTCTTCTGCTGGACCTTTATGGCCCTGTTAGAGAAGAGGCTAATCCAACCTCGGACACCACTGAGCCTGCATGGTTATGGTACATACACCGTTTTTTTTTTTTGCTGCTAGGACACAGGACCTTATCTCCCCTGAGAACAAAACAATCATCCATTATGAAATCCAATTGCTTAATCTTTTTCTCCTCTGACATCTGTCTTCACTGGAGAATTGGGCGGCCCCATACACATGGTCAGCCAGTCCTACCTACATGGCGAGGCTGACAATGGTCTAAAATGCAGGTCCAGCTTTCCAAAAACACTCTAATAATTGGACCTCTCGGGATTGTGTTATTGTGTTAAGGCCATATGTCCCAGTAAATAATATATGGGGTAGGTCCTAAATTGTCTGGGCCCCTGGGTATTAGATGTCAGGGCCCTCATATTAACTACTAAACCCATGACACAACTGTGAGGATCACCGATCACTTGGATTTTAGGCATTTTCTGCACGTATTTGTTACTTGTGCCATATCCTTTAACAGGTTGCACTCTATGGGATAGGATGGCTCACAGCTCAGATGATTAGTTGGTGCACTGGTGTACAAAGACCCCCAATGAGGTATATATTTGGTATATACCACATATATCCTGCAGATTTGCTTTTATTACGGCTCTAGATCCTTGACAAGAATTGGTTCCCATTATATTAAAAGTACAGGGTGGGCTATAAGTATGGATACACCCAGATAAAATGAAAGTGGTTGCTGATATCACCTTACCGTATGTGGCATATTAGTACATGGAAGGGGGGAAACATTTGAGGCCAGGTGCCGCCCATGGCAGCCATCTGCAAAGCCGCCATTTTGGATTCAAATTCATCATTGGAAACCTAAATTCCACTGGGTATGTACAATTGCTACATGATGATGTGTTACCCTGTCTGTGTGTAGCCATACTTATGGCCAACCCTGGGTGTATCCATACTTATGGCCAACCCTGTAGATCAATTAAAAGGGGGAGTAACTTTACTTACAGTGTTATTCTATTTAGTTATACTTGGCATACCAATATGGCAGCCTACTATGCTTGAGGCCAGACTGGAGGATGTATAGTTACGTAACAAACTTTGCCATTGAGTACTCTTGATGCAACCCCTTTAAAGGGACCCTATCACATGAAAAAAGTCCAATTTGTAGGTGGCATGTTATAGAGCAGGAGGAGCAGAGCAGATTGATCTATAGGATTGTGGGTAAAGATTCTGCATAGTCTGTTATTTATCCAGTGAAATCTGTATTAGTTAGCTGTCCATCACTGATAGCTCCGCCTCCTAGACTTCTCTCCATAGAGAGAGCAGGGATTTCAGTGGATAAATTATGGGTTATACTGAAGCTTTTATTGTAAAATTATATATCAATCTTCTCAGCTCCGCCTGCTTGATAATATGCCGCTTAAATATAGAACAGCATTTCCATGTAACATATTCCCTTTATGAACAGTCATAGTGGCCATATTGAATGAATGAATGAATGAATGAATAAAAGAGTAGGATGCAATGCTCATCCTCTGTCATTCTGTATATATTAGGAGGTGCTAGGTAACAGCAGCTTCACACTTGCCTCCTTGGCACTATCCTACACATCTTGGCACGCCTGCCTCTCACTGTCTCACTTTTAATCATTTTCAAGATTTCCAAATGAATGCCATGAATCAGACGGGAATCACTAAATGACATTCCTCAAGTCTTAGTATGTTACTTTACTAAATACCAAACATGTCCCCCACCCCATTCTATACCTCATCCATGGTGTTCACATATTACCCCTAACAAGGCTTTATCTCATGGGTATGGGCAGCTTCAGACTGTGTGTAGAAGTCGCCTTCTGTCATCTCCGAGCCTGGCACGTATCAGGAAGGTCTCTGAATCTTGTAATATTTGTATAATGGGAATGACTTTACTGGAGCAACAATTATTGCATATTTTTTCTCATCCCTGTAAATTTTTTTGCCACTGAGCAATTATTGACGGCCCATTGTAAGGATAGGCCATTTATATATCACTGTAGAAAATGTAAAGCACCATGGAATTAATGGTGCTATATAAATAAATAAATAATAATAATAATGATAATAATAATAAAAATCCCCTCTTACATTATAAATTTCCGACTGCCCAACCACCAATCCCTAGGGGAGCTTACAGTGTACCTAACCTTTGAATAAATCAGTAGCACAGTGCTCCATAACTCTCTCTCTCTCCCTCAGAAGCATCCTATACATTTAATAAAGCCCCTGGGGTACAATAGAAACTTCCTATTGAGTTCAAGCAGCCTTGTCTTTGCTCTCTCGCTCCCTCTCTCACTGCTCACTCTTCCTCTTCCTTCTCAATAGACTTCTATTGTGAGCTGCAGTAAGATTTCTCTGTGACCTTCTGTTATTCTTGCTATATTGAGGAGAAATTCAACAGATATTTCAGAGTGTTCAATAGGGGAGGTGAAAAAAACCAGAAAAGAAGGGAAAGAAGCATTTTTCGATGATAAAATAAATTACAAAGTTTCTTATATTCATCTGTACTATTAATTTATGCAAAGTTTGTTGAAAAGTTAGGGACCATTGAAGGGGAACAGGTCAACAGGTTTGGGTGCACTAAACCAACTGCATATCCTTAGAGTTCAAATCCTGCCCTGGGAGTGTGTAGATAATGACATTGATGCTTCCCGAGAGGGGGCTTCTGGCACATGCACATTTCTACATTAAAGTTGAAGTCAGTGCACTTTAGCTTCATTGTGCATCCAGTCGATGTGCTGCGCATGCACATTGAAGCCAACTATATGCATGTGCCAAGAAAAATCATAACAATCAGACAGCTAAGTTATTATTACTGGAATACCCATCCCTTTAAAGGGCTACCTTAATTTGAAGCTATTTTGAAAGACTTTTCAACTAATAGGGGAATTTTCTCAATTCCTTATCACTGAAACAGAATATAGAACAGTTACAAGAATTGTTTCTCATTCAGAAGGAACCAAACATGGAACATTTCTAATTTTAATTAGATCTGTGCAATACTTCATTTCGCCTCTGGGAGGGCTGCAGGGGAAATGGAACACTTGCTGCTGGAGATTATGTAAAATGTATCAATTTTGAGCTGCAGACTCATTTCACTTTCAATCATGTCTACTTGGATGACCAGCTAAAAAATGAATAAATATAAGATATTGGGCGGTATGAAAATCCCGAACGATCTGCTGAGGGCCATTGACTAAAATGTATCCAATAACTAGAAGAGCTTAAAAGTTTAGATCCTAGAACCAGCAAAAAAGAAACACAAAAAAATACAGACAAAAACAGAGCAATTACGTAAACGAAAATCATATAAACACAAGAAAAGCTTTGTCTGAATGGCCATGTTGTTTTTGGCCGTGACCAATAGGATCCTGTCCTCCTATTCTTCTATGGAAACGACAATAGAAACAATTAGGAATAACCCTTATAAAGACGAATGGCCGCGACTCGTCCCCCGAGGCCTTGAAACCTAACACTACCGAGGACTAATTGTCGACATGACTCAGAGCCTTTGATGTCTGTGGGGTACTTGGAGACAGGCACTCGGAGGCTTCTGACTTTAATTAGGATCTTTTACGGCATGTATTATTAATTCCATTTAATCGAGCTTAAAACACAACAAAGCCATTTGGTATTCCTCGAGCCGGTGGTAATGAAAGCACTTATGGAGGTCTTGTTCCTAGAGATGTTCACATTTCATCCCCACTGCCGATCGATCAAGAAAGCAGATTGATTTTCCCATGTTCTGTGTTTTTACCAAAAATTAATTTGCACAAAGAAACAAAAAATTTTTTTTAGAATAATTGTCAATTGTTAATTTTAGGTTTTTTTTAGATTTGTTCTTCGGAAGCATAGAAGAAACGAAACCTTAAGTTCATTCACACTACTGTTGGAGGTCCATTCTGATTGGGTCAGTTAAAAAGAACAAAAAAAACCCGGACATCATAGACTATAATGGGGTTTGCTGGGTTTCCGATATTTTATACTGAAAGTCCTTGCCGATTTTAAGTGGATTGTGCTGCGCAACTCCAATTCAAGTGTGAATCCAGCTTAAGGCCGCCATCACACTAGCATTTGGGGACTCCGTCCTCCATTCCTCTCAAAATATGCAGAGAGAAAAGTCTGGCAAATCTATGGGGTCCGTGGGTTTTCCAGGAAACCGCCTTTTAAGTGGATTGGATTTCCGTTTTTCGGGTCCCCAAGTGGACCCGAAGAACGGAAACACAAATAATCAAAACACTGACGCTAGGTTCAGACCTGCATTCAGGTTTCCATTCTCCAAGTCCGCATGGGGACCTAATCTGCTTAAAAAGCAGTTATCCACGGTTCCGCCCAAAAAAGTCCTTGGAGGGACCATAAGTCAGAATCCAAGCTAATAGACAGAATCCACATTACATTCTATGGTCAATGGAAATTTATTTAACAACTTATTTTTGGTGGGCAGAGCCCACTTTATTAAACCTGATATATGAGGTCTTTCCCCAGATACTCATTGTCCATTCGGCATGGCATTTGTACCAGAGTGAAGGTAGGTCCTCTTTCCATGGGTCTAAAGTTGGCCATGATGAGCAAGTATTTACTTGGCTGCCAGTTATTTTTCTCAATCCCACTCCTCGACTAAGAACAGAAAGATTTGGTGTTGAGAAACCAACGTGCCCAACCCATCATTTCCCCCGACATTTTCATGAGAGAGTTCCAGATGTATCCTACAGTTGTCCTATCAGTGGGAGTGGCCAAGATTTATTTCCTTTCCTTCTATCCCCATAGGTCATAGATGTCAATTTTTTTCTTTTTAAAGCCCTCAAAACTTATATTGCCAAAACTACTGTGCTCCATGACTGAGCACATGGTCCCGTATACATGTATGACATTAGCACCTAGTGCCAGCTCAGCTGTAGATGACATCAAACCACATCTATTTTCACTCCGTAACATGAGAAGACCCAGAAGTGCAAAGGAAATGGAATATATCCTTATGGAAGGTGACATCCAAGACAAGAATCATTGGTGTCTTGTCATATCTCAGTGCTCAACGTTTCATGATATCTGATAGTTACTCAAAAATAAGAGGTTTTTAGCGAAAATCAGCAGAGCGGTATAAATATGGTAAAATTCCAATAGTATTATATTAACAGAACCTGATATGTGTTGGGTCTAAGATTCCAGAATATCGATTGGTCACATAAAAGTACTGAGATAAGCGTCTTACTCAAGACATCACAAAAACAAAAAAATAGGATTATTTTATTATAGAATGTCTGACTGCATTATTTGGGCATTTAAAGGGAACCTGTCAAATGGAATATGTAGTCTGTAGGTAGATAGAGCTGAAGGAGCTGAGCAGATTGATATATAGGTTTATGGGAAACGATTCAGTATCCATTGAAATTTCTGCTCTTTCTATGATTTGAAGTCCAGGAGGCGGAGTTATCAATGATTGATAGCTCCACCTCCTAGACTTCTCTTCAGAGAATTCACTGGATAAAAACCGGACTATACTGAATCTTTACCCACAAACCTATATATCAATCTGCTCAGCTCCTCCTGCTCTATAACATGCTGAGTTCCATTTTTCATTGAAGAGGTTCCCTTTAAAGGGCTTCCTAAATGACCCTTTGACACATAAAAAGACACCAATATTATAAACACCATATGTTCAGGGGGTTACTGTTGCAAATCTGCATAGGGGTGCAGGAGCTTCAAATTGTGCCTGGAGTTTTTTTATTTCTCAGAAATTCTTACAGAATTTGTTCGAAAAATTGTGATATGTGTGTAAAGAGCCATATAGTGGCCCGACAGCTCTGTGTACTACAGGACAAGATATTTTGTGGTCACGCCCAGTCGGTCTCCCATGATGCCTATCCGGCAGATTTACCTATTTCCGGTCAAGTTACCGTATATACTCGAGTATAAGCCGACCCGAATATAAGCCGACCCCCCTAATTTTACCACAAAAAACTGGGAAAACTTATTGACTCGAGTATAAGCCTAGGGGGGAAATGCAGCAGCTACTGGAAAATTTCAAAAATGTAATTGGTCAGAATTTTTGGGTGCAGTAGATGTTGGGTGCTGGGAAAGGGGAGGGGGTGTTTTGGTTGTCTGTCTGCCCCTTCCCTGAGCTTGAGGACTGTTTTTTCTTCCCCCACTTGGAACTCAGTCTGGTTGGATATAGGGTGTCACGGAGCAAAGGTATACGTCTTCCTCCGGATGGTCTTTTGAATCAACACGGACGCAAGAGGTCGGGAGACAACAGCAATTTATTGTAATCCACAAAGTTAGTAGCCGGCGGCGGTCACATCAACCGTAATAACAATAAGTCCACAGAAGTCACAATCCAATGATAACTTTGGTTCCTTGGTCCTGTAACTAAATCCTGGCTCTCTGCAGAGCTGTGCACAGGCCGGCTAACACATACTAACTGCTAGCTACAACTATATACTAAGACTGTTACACCTATATCTGTGGGTGGGAAGGGCTGAGTCACAGATCCTTCCCCCCTCACCTATACCAAGGAGAGCAGACTCCCTGTCTACTATGGACAATGCACCATCCAACATCTTCTTGGAGACACCGATCAGATTATCTCCACCCATTGTCCTCACTGGTCCTCACTAGTTAGAGGTATTTGCATACAATGTGCTAACACACTAGACCCTAATCAGCCAACTACACATTGATGTATATAACAGGTTAGAGAATACATTCCACATGAAATATATATTACACATTGCCTATAGTATAGACTCTAACCATCCTGTGACAACCCCTCCCCCTCTCAAAACATGTGCATGACACAATTGGCCTACACAGGTAAATTGGGGAATGCACATCAGTCTCTATAGCTCATATGTCCTCCTGCCGGGATAACCCATCTGCGTTCTGGTGTTGGTTCCCTCGGCGGTACTGAATGGTAAAGTTGTAGAGTTGAAGGGCTGGCATCTGGCAGAAAATCCGGTCGATCCATGTTGGCGTCTCTCTGAGCTTGGCTTCGGGTCACTGCTCCCACAAAGTGGCACTGTAGATTTCCAACATCGTTGCCTAACAGAACATCGGCCGGCAGCCCGCTCATCACACCAATTGTGCATCGTTTTGGTCCATAACCATAGTCGAGTTCCACGGTAGCTTTAGGAATACGTTTCCGAGTACCTCCTGCCAACTCGATAGAAAGGCCAGGGCCCTCCTCTAGGGCCTCGGGTCGCACAACTCGGGGGTCCGCTACCGTTAGGAAAGCTCCCGAGTCCCGGAATCCAACAACTGTTCGGCCATCCAGTAGGACCTCCTGCAAGTGCTTCCGCTGAAGGTTTGCGGGATGTGTGGCGGAAGGCTGAATCCCATAGACCCCTGGAGGTGGAACAGATGGGTCATTCATGGAGTCATCTGGAAATGGGGCCAAACATTCAGTCCTAGGGGTGGTTCCCAGGTAGTGAATAGGCCGGGATGCCACGGTGGCCCGTGCCCCCATGTTAACAGGGCAACTAGCTTGCAAATGTCCAGGCCGCCCGCACCCAAAACATCTGCGCTCTAGCATTCTTCCAGTAGGTCGTTGTCTAGGGACAGGGTTGTTCATAGCTGGAGGCCGATGGGCTGGGGCAGGGGTAGAGGGGGAATTGTAATCCTGAGGCCGGGCACGAAAGGTGGGTGGCTGGATGAAGGGTGTCTGGCGGACTGTGGTAGTTTTCCGCTCCTCTGCAAACAACCTCTTCCACTGCGGCTTGATGGTCAGGCCCTCATCTGCAAGGGAAGCAGCTTGCTCAACTGTGGCTGGGTTCCGTTCCAGCACCCACTCACGGATCTCAGCGGGGCACTGGGAAAAGAACTGTTCCTTAAGTATGACTTGGAGGATCTTATCGACTGTGACAGCCTCCTCTCCTTCTAGCCAGCGCTTGCATGCTTGCTTCAACTTGTGGGCGAACATGTGGAAGGAGCTTCCCCCATTGTAAGACAAAGAGCGGAACTGAACTCGGTAGGTCTCTGGAGTGACTGCATAATACTTCTGCACCGCTCTTTTAATGGCCTCATAGTCCCGCTGATCACTAGGGTCCATGGCTCTGAGAGCTTCCGCAGCCCCATCTCGTAGGTGCCCCACCAGATACCGGACCCAATCCTTCTCTGGGACTTCCATCAGGTGGCACTGGTGTTCGAAGTCCTGAAAATATCCATCAACATCCCCAGCCGCTTCATCAAAGGTCTTGAAGTGTTTATGGGAGACATATGGTGGTTCTCTCACTGTTGGGCTGGGGGTCGACGTTTGATTATAATTCCGCGTAGTTATCTCAGCCATTCGCATTTCATGCGCCATTCTTTCCTTTTCATGCGCCATTCTCTGTTCCTCCTTCTCCGTTTCCTGAGCCCTCTGTAATGCTCTACTCCTTTGCTCTGCAGTTGCTCCTAGCCCCAGCACTGCCAACTCCTCCTCATACAAAACAACCCATCTGCTCTTTTGGGTCTGTACCTGCCACTCCCGTATCTCTACTGTCTCCTGGGGGCAGCCCTCCTCATGGTCGCTTTGCAGGGTCATCTCCTCCAGTGCCTCGATCAGTTGCTCTTTCGTTCTTCCCTGATAACTCAGGTTTAGTTCCCGGGCCCTTACTTGTAGACTTGCCATAGTCCAGTTCCTGTATTCTGAGGTTGTGGCTCCATTAATCGCTGGGCTGCTGTAGTCCATCTCGCTGTCCGCTGTTGATCCCACCGCTGCCACCAGTTGTCACGGAGCAAAGGTATACGTCTTCCTCCGGATGGTCTTTTGAATCAACACGGACGCAAGAGGTCGGGAGACAACAGCAATTTATTGTAATCCACAAAGTTAGTAGCCGGCGGCGGTCACATCAACCGTAATAACAATAAGTCCACAGAAGTCACAATCCAATGATAACTTTGGCTCCTTGGTCCTGTAACTAAATCCTGGCTCTCTGCAGAGCTGTGCACAGGCCGGCTAACACATACTAACTGCTAGCTACAACTATATACTAAGACTGTTACACCTATATCTGTGGGTGGGAAGGGCTGAGTCACAGATCCTTCCCCCCTCACCTATACCAAGGAGAGCAGACTCCCTGTCTACTATGGACAATGCACCATCCAACATCTTCTTGGAGACACTGATCAGATTATCTCCACCCATTGTCCTCACTGGTCCTCACTAGTTAGAGGTATTTGCATACAATGTGCTAACACACTAGACCCTAATCAGCCAACTACACATTGATGTATATAACAGGTTAGAGAATACATTCCACATGAAATATATATTACACATTGCCTATAGTATAGACTCTAACCATCCCGTGACATAGGGTATCTGCAGTGCTCCTATTAACCCATTCCCAACGGAACAGGAGCACTGCAGATCCCCTATATTCAGTAGACCAGGCACTTTCAGACACAGGGATACCTAATGTGTACGTGTTTCACAGTCATTTTCTACTTTTGTATGTATTCTAGGGAAAGGAGGGATTAAGAACTTTTATTTATTTTTTTTAAATCTTTTTTTTTTTTTTTTTTGCACCATTTTATGGGAGATTCTATACATTAATATGGTGGCTGGTCACAGACCCCCCCCCCTTCTAAAAAAAAAAAAAAAAACAAAAAAAAATTTTTTTTTTTTTTTTGCTGACTCGAGTATAAGCCGAGGGGGGCTTTTTCAGCCCAAAAACTGGGCTGAAAAATTCAGCTTATACTCGAGTATATACGGTACTTAAGTTTACGACTATTCTAGAAATATTCTATGGGAACTACTAGGTGTGGTTTTTGTCACCTTGTAGTTCCCATAGAATATTTCTAGAATAGTCGTAAACCTGACTTATCTCCATGTCTGTAGACCTTACTGCAGGGGCGTTCCTTCACACTACACAATATTCAGGGAATGCATGATGGGAGGAGAAAACGTGGAAAATAAGACAATTTTAACCCAATTTTGACACCTAGTCAAAAATAAGGCGCAACTTTTGAAGTTCATGCGCCTAAACAAAAATTGAGTGGCGTCATATGTAAAATTCCGAAATTTTTGTGCAAAAATACTCACTTGTGCAAAAAATTGGTGACTTTTTTTACCTGGCTTACGCAAACCACAAAAAATGAATAATAAATTTAATTCGTAAGTTTAGAATGAATAAAATAAGCAAATATAAAAAAGAAAAAAATAGTTGTTTTTTTTTTCACCTTAACTGATAAATTTGTGGTTCTAGATATTACTTATGGGCAAACCAAATATATTGATGTCCTTTCATAAAAATAACACTATTATTTGTTGAAAACCCCCCCATTTTCATATGTTTTCTTTTGCACTATTATTAATCTATCATTTAATAATTAATTAAATTTAATTATTTATTTAAATTTTTTTTGTCTTATCTATTGTCAGTAGTGATGTTAGGATGAGTCAGTGGTGTTATCTATAGAGGTGTTATCTTCTATTGTAACCCTGCCTGTGATATAAATGAGGTGATTGCTACAAGAGGTGACACCAACAGAATTGGCAAGTGGCTGTCTATTATTAGGCTTAGTGGTTTCAGAGTTAAAATTGCAGGATACAGTATATATATATATATATATATATATATATATATATATATATATATATATATAGACATGGATTTTTTTTTAAGATGAGGAGACTACATTAGAATAATTCCATATAGTGACCTTGCCTTTTAACAGCAGGACTCACGGAGGAGGAGAGGTTCAGGGTGTTCACCCTCATTATATGACCAAGTTTTGACAACATGAATTATCAGGAGTGGTTCCTCCGTCTGACAAACAGACATCAGTGTCACTTAATAATTAAAGATGCATTAAAGGGGTGGGGACGGCCTGAAGAAAACTACAATCAATACACCCTAATGAGGATATGCCAAAATAACCTCCGAAGGATCCGGGGGAAAAAAAGACTCATGTCTGGTTTGCAAAAGACAATAATATCCCAAGAGGAAGGTAATCCTCCCCCCAGACAGAGACGCGGCCATTATCGGGCCATCTACTGAAGAGCAGAGCCATGAAGATCGATGTCTGACGTGCTGAGGTCATGAAGAGCAGCTCTGAGGGCCTCAAGTCACAGAGGAGGACGGGAATCATATTATTAACTAGTGGCTGACATCTTCTACCTGACCTGTAATGGTGCCTTCACCTGGTAGGAAATGAAGGCCGAGCCTACAGATAGGGATGTAAAGAACCTTAAAAGGGTTGTACCCAGTTATAAAGTTATCCCCTATCGATATTGATCTCAAGAACAAGGTTCCGATTTTCCCATCCTGAGAGAGTGGCAAGCCGAGCATGTGCCCTCCTGCCCCATTCCATGTTCTTGGGAGTGGTGGTGGTCCCGGTGGTCAGACACCCACTGATCATGACCACCACTTAGAAATGCCTGACCCACACAAATTATAATGCCCCTTCAGTGGCACCAGCATTGTATAGTTCCTACCTAGTGACCCAATACCCCAAGGGTTGCCCCCAGAGCAATTATACTATGGGAACGCCATCAGGTTGACCCCACAGTATCATGTCCCTCTTTAGTTGCCCCCATTGTATATGTCAAACAAAGAAAAAAATCCCTTGACACTCATCTTTCCATGATCCCCTGTTTAGGAGTCTTAAGGGCTAGTTCACACAAAGGGCGGTGGGGCGGATTTTGGCACCGAGAGTGATGCGGGGAGCCGCGTCACTCTCGGGTCAAAACCCGCCTGTCACAACTGTTGCGGTCGCGGCTTCCCCCCTCCGGAGTCGGCTCAAATGAATGGGCCGACCCCGAAGGTTGCTGCTGCCAGGCGGACACTGCGGCTCAACGAGCCGTGGAATCCGCCTGGAGAAAGTGCAGCCCACTTCTTTTTTCCACTAGCAGCAATATGCCGTTAACAGATAAAGAACGCTAGAGGTCTCCATAGACCACTATTGTGAGGGGGCGGATTATGACATGGATTACGCGCCGTAATCCACCCCCTCTGTGCCCGTGTGATTGGGCCCCTAAGGGAGCAACAGACGCAATGCAAGAGACGTCACAACATCACCTAGGACTCCAGGAGCAAAGACAGCGGTCGGATGGTGAAGAGGCAGTGGACAACTTCCTGCTTCAGTATTCTCTTCCGCTCAGATGCCGATGAGTTGGAGTTGGGGCAGTATAGGACCCACTGCCCGGAACAGTGGGGCAAGAAATATTGCAAGGAGCAAGTGCACCTTTGGTCCTATGGCTAAAGCGGTGGTGGGGATCTAACAACTGGGACTCCCATTAATCTTTCTACCTTTCTCCCATCCTGATAGATCCTTGTTTTTGGGATCGGTGGTAAACTTTATGACTTGATACAACCCGTTAAAGGGGATTATCAAGTTATGAATTTATCCCTTATTTATAGCATAGGGAATAAATTCATAATCAGTGGGGATCCTCCACCAACCTCGAGAACAAAGTTCCAGTTCTCCTATCCTGATGCATTAGGAGTCCGAGCATGCACCCTACAACTTAATTTCCGATCTTGGGATTGGTGATGGCCCCCACAATTATGATGTTATACCCTGTCCTACCAATAGGGGATCGTTTTATGGCTTGGTACAACCCATTCATAGGTGCCTCTATATATAAGAGCAAAGTCAGCTGGGCCTGAAGATCTTGGAGGGACTGTCTTACTGTCCGATGTGTATGATGGTGTGCTTATTCTCAGAAGAAGGATAGGGCATGTTGTATTGCGATATGCTCAATCCATTGTTCTCAGCAGTGATGTCTGGTGTATGCTCAAACATATATATCTCCATGCCGGTCTTGATAATCCCTACCACACCGGAGTTTGCACCTTGTGGTGCATCTTCCGTGGTCCATGAACCTAAACAGAAATCTACGCAGATTCTCCTCTGTACCCCCTTTGAGAAAAATGGCACACAAGATGCAAAAGTTAAAAAAGTTGCCAAAAATTTTGACTTGTGCATAGAAATTGCGACTTTTTTCATAGCATTCAAACCAGGATGAATCAGCCCCAACTTCATGTTGCATCAGGTACGGGATTTACTTTGCACTTGCCTGATTTCGCGTCCTGCATTTTTCTATCTACTAATATGGCCGCATACAATATGTGCAGACAATGTGACATGAGTGGAGGCCGAATCCATCAGGCTGGAATCTACTGCCGTGCGCCAATATCTCTATTCTATGCTCTATTTCATTACAGCTCGGGAGAAGTAATAAACATGTTTTCGGCTTTTCCCTGGAACGGCAGCGACGAGTTAATGAATGACAAGGCTACAGGATTACCTGGCAGCGTTCCGCACAATCTGCTGCATGGCGAGTGTTGTCTACGTCAGCAAGAACCTTCTTCATGCAAGAAAGAGTCTCCATCTCCACTGCCATTGAGGCCCCCGTGACTGATCTGATGGGGGTGATCCCACTGCTTCTGAGCCAGACTGGACCCCCACGCCCTGCAGGAGCAATGCTCTGCTCAATCTGGATAATCAAATGAGGGGATTATTCAACAGACTACCCATTTTCTAAAGATATTGATGCAGCACTTGGTTGATATGACACCTAGGTCTAGAGACCGACCAGTATCGTCCTTCCCTGGGCCTGTCCTTTTTGAGGGTACAGAGGGGGCCCCAATAACCAATTATCTTGCAATGTTTAGGGCCAGCTGGAAGGGTTTTGTCTGAGCAGCCCCCTTGGTATTCACCCTTTAACCCTTGTACAGGGATGTGGACTTCAAGAGGACCGCCATGTCGCTTCCTCCTGAGGTGGCTCCGATGTTGGTAATCGACGGTCCAACAGTCCAACAAATGCCAGTGCAAGGGACCAATGGTCAGGCAAGAGATTGAATAAGGTTATGCCGATGGTCAGGGCAGGCGGCAATTGTTCAGGAGTCAGGAACAAGCAGGCGGTCTAGGAAGTTTACAAGGTTCAGAAGTCAAATACAAGCCAAAGGTCAGACATGGGTGACAGGACAGGAGCGGCACACAGGCACAGGTATATAGTCAGAAACCAAGCTCATTAGGTTCTCTACTGTCAGCTGGGCGGTCCTGGACTATCTGCTCCAGCCCAGGACCGCCCATCTGACAGTAGAGAGCTTAATTAGCATATTGGGTGTAAAATTAACAGCATCAGTTACTCAGGAATGGTGGGGGCTAGAGAGAAAATTCCAACTGTGCCCAAATCAGTGGAGCGTACATGAGATTCTCATCATCCTAGCTCATATATGTGCACGCTTGGCTCGGCTAAGCAGTCATGTTTATTTGAGAGGTTACAAATTCCTTCCGTTATCAGCCCCGGCTGGGGGTTGTAGTTGTGTCATGGCTGCTCTTTGTAAGGAGTGTCCAAGGTTTCATTATGTTGTGTCATAAGAGAATGATACTGTGGTCAGCCTGGCATGTCGCATACGTATCGGGTTTGTCATTGTGTTCTTGTCCTTGGTATGAAACAAAAATGAAGAAGAAATGTGTAAAATGTGAAATAAATCCGAGGCCGAGCCTTCAGGTGACTCAGAGATAAACGCTGCTAGAGAGCCTTGAAGAGCGGCCGATCCACCGTCCCGGATGTGTCATACTCTACCAGCTGGGCCCGGCACAACCCACCACCAGTGAAGGAGACGCTTATCGATCCAGTGTAATCTATCCTGATGGCATCATATAAAGAGGTGGCATAGAGCACAGTGCAAAAGTTATAGGCATGTGAGGGAAGAATGCATCCAGAAATAGAAGGGTTAATAGTTTATTCTTGTCAACAAATAAAACAGATTAAAGGAAGAAACGTGACCTTTGCCCTTTGGAGGAGGAGTCGGGAAGTGATGATATGGCCCCCACAGATATAGCCCTGATCTCAGGTTCAGACTAGTTCATCGTGATAACGGTGAATTCCATGGTGGGCCCCGCACCATTAGGGGGGCTAGTTTTGTCTTTAGTGGTTAGCGTCACCAGAACCAGCATATCACCCCAGTCCTGCAGATAGATAGGTTACTGTCACCAGAACTGGCATATCACCCCAGCCCTGCAGATAGATAGGTTACTGTCACCAGAACTGGCATATCACCCCAGTCCTGCAGATAGATAGGTTACTGTCACCAGAACTGGCATATCACCCCAGCCCTGCAGATAGATAGGTTACTGTCACCAGAACTGGCATATCACCCCAGCCCTGCAGATAGATAGGTTAGTGTCACCAGAACCAGCATATCACCCCAGCCCTGCAGATAGATAGGTTACTGTCACCAGAACAAGCATATCACCCCAGCCCTGCAGATAGATAGGTTAGTGTCACCAGAACCAGCATATCACCCCAGCCCTGTAGATAGATGGGTTACTGTCACCAGAACCAGCATATCACCCCAGCCCTGCAGATAGATAGGTTACTGTCACCAGAACCAGCATATCACCCCAGCCCTGCAGATAGATAGGTTAGTGTCACCAGAACCAGCATATCACCCCAGCCCTGCAGATAGATAGGTTAGTGTCACCAGAACCAGCATATCACCCCAGCCCTGCAGATAGATAGGTTAGTGTCACCAGACCCAGCATATCACCCCAGCCCTGCAGATAGATAGGTTAGTGTCACCAGAACCAGCATATCACCGCAGCCCTGCAGATAGATAGGTTAGTGTCACCAGAACCTGCATATCACCCCAGCCCTGCAGATAGATAGGTTAGTGTCACCAGACCCAGCATATCACCCCAGCCCTGCAGATAGATAGGTTAGTGTCACCAGACCCAGCATATCACCCCAGCCCTGCAGATAGATAGGTTAGTGTCACCAGAACCTGCATATCACCCCAGCCCTGCAGATAGATAGGTTACTGTCACCAGAACCAGTATATCACCACAGCCCTGCAGATAGATAGGTTAGTGTCACCAGAACCAGCATATCACCCCAGCCCTGCAGATAGATAGGTTAGTGTCACCAGAACCAGCATATCACCCCAGCCCTGCAGATAGATAGGTTAGTGTCACCAGACCCAGCATATCACCCCAGCCCTGCAGATAGATAGGTTAGTGTCACCAGAACCAGCATATCACCCCAGCCCTGCAGATAGATAGGTTAGTGTCACCAGAACCTGCATATCACCGCAGCCCTGCAGATAGATAGGTTAGTGTCACCAGACCCAGCATATCACCCCAGCCCTGCAGATAGATAGGTTAGTGTCACCAGAACCAGCATATCACCCCAGCCCTGCAGATACAGACCCAGCATATCACCCCAGCCCTGCAGATAGATAGGTTAGTGTCACCAGAACCAGCATATCACTCCAGCCCTGCAGATTGATAGGTTATTGATATGCTGGATCTGGTGACAGTAACCTATCTATCTGCAGGGCTGGGGGGATATGCTGGTTCTGGTGACACTAACCTATCTATCTGCAGGGCTGGGGTGATATGCTAGTTCTGGTGACATTCCCTTTAAGTCTCCCACTGTACATGCCTGTTTCTATCTCCTCAGTACACTATGCCCTTCCAAGCTATATCCAGAGCTCGGGCACTGACAACCCCATCAAGCACGCTGTGTGCACAATGGTTGGCACTTTTTCAGCCGCTTTAACCCATTACATACCGTGTGTACTTTAAGGGTTAGGATTAAATAGCAGATGCATTGTGAAGTGTAGACTCCTGGCATAAGGAAAGGGTGAACTTTGTTCTGTGTATCTTTTGGGGAGTGCCCCTAGCAGGCTCTGACTAATGGGCCTGCTCCTGCGCCCTGCGCCTGATATGTACACTTCTGACCTGACTTCACTGTCTGTGTTCTTTGCTCTGTCTGACTTTTCTTGCTGCCTCATTTCACCTTCACGAATCCTCTGCAGCCATGCAGAACGGCAGGGTAAGTGGCATGGAGACAGCAAGTAACCTGGAAAACAGCTGCTTCATAATAGTGAGGCATCCAACACTGGATAGCATAGTCTGAACACTGACGTATGGACTCGCACAGCAACAATTCTTTATCAGAATCCAGAATTTCTCCTTTTAAAAGGAAACCAGCTAGTAAATTAGCCGAGTGTGCATGTGTGCAGGGGGAATAGCTGAATAAAATCTGTAGACGTATGCTACTGTGCACACATGTTGTATGGACATGTTATGAGGTTTCTCAGGGTAAAGCTATTGATGACTAGAGATGGGCGAACCCATTATGTTGTGCCGTCGGCTCCGTCACCCTTCTGGCTCCAGGCACAGAATAGTTGGCGATGAGCAACGCCACCAGCCTGGCACGTAACCAGAGGGTATGTTATTCCATCACACGGCAGCGTTCCCGACACTGGATACCCGAGTGATGACATCTTTAGGACTCATTTAAAGGGAATGTGTCATCAGACAATGACCCATTGTTTAAATAAAGTTTTCAAATTCAACATATTTTTAAGATTTTTATGGTCTTTTTAATTTTCATACTATTAAACCTCATAATAGTCCGACACTTCCTGTTCTGTAGAGATCACTTGTCAGCAGTCTTGTTATTATCAGCACACACTGGAATACAATGTCAGGAAGGTATTGTCTACATATAGATTATACAGGATCTCCAATTCACTATAGGTGATGTTAAAGCTCCCGATCACACCCTCCCTCCACAATAACCTCTGCACAGGTCACCTAGTATAGAGAGCTGTGTTTACCTGCAGCCACCACTAGAGGGAGCATAGAAGCTTACTATATGCAATGTTATTACATAAACAGTACGCAGTAAGATTCTGAGCTCCCTCTAGTGGTGACTACAAGTGGTCAGAATTTTACCTTTTAACACTTTGAGGCCAATTGGTCAAGACTGGTGTTTGATACTCATTTAAAGAGCTGGGGTGACGTGTGCCAGGCCAAAGAGGCTTTCTAAGGCTATAGCACTTATGTCCTACCCATGAGATATGTTATCAATATCAGATCAGCTGGAGTGTGACACCCAGGCCCTCCACTGATCATCTGGGGAGAAAGCCACTTCTTCACAGCTTAGAAACATAACGTTCATTGGCCACATGGCCTGTTTACAGTTCAGTCCCACTCAAGTTTATGGAACTGAGCTGCAATACCAAGCACAGCCACTATACAATGTATGGCGCTGTTCTTGGTATACATTGAAGAGGCCAGAGTGCTTATCCGATTCTTTAGTTTATTGTTGGGGGTGCTGAGGGTCAGACCCCACTGATTGGATATTGATGACTTATCCTTAGGGATGGAGAACCCCTTTAACAAGGGATTATCTGGATATTTATGTGCCAGAAACGGAAACATATCCCAGCTAGGAGCAGGGATAGCTTCCAGGTTTTATATTTATACTATATAAGCACAAATATTGGTAAATGTGCCGACGATGGTGACATCACTATTCATCCCAGTGTTGTCATGTCCACCCAATGTCCAGGCCAACCAATACCAGCAACAAGGGACAAGGCAGAAATGTGTTGATTTCTTTCCCCTATCTTACATTGTTGCTCTGCTGGGGTCCATAAGCTTAGATTCTGCCATGATGGCGGCCAGTAGGTGGGTAAAGGTGGAGGTGCACTTTAAGAATATAGAATGATATCATATCTCAGGCTTCTGTCCGGGGTTTCATATGGGACTCGTATTGTAGATCACTTATGGAGCTAATGATAGGATAAATATTTCATAGTCACTAAGTAGCAGGACTAAAGCGTCTCCATCGATACAACTTCCCAGTCTCAGCAGTTATTTGGCAGGAATCAGTAATGTGCTTCCTGCGATATAACCGGCATAGACATCTGACTGTAGGGTCACCTACAGACATCACAGTTACACTTACCTGTAAGGGGGCCCTTAAGCTAAACTGCAGCAACCTAGAACCCAATTTCAGACTTAGAGGTGATCAAACCAATTCTGGTAGAACTGGATTTGACTCGAATTTTCAAAAACTTTTGATTTCGACCCGAACTTCAAGCTTTTGGGGTTTGTCACCCATAGAACACTATTATACTCCAGCAGCCTAAGGAAAGCACACGGGACATCATAAGTGACATAGGTGAGGGACATCCTGGTTCCTTTCACGTTAGGTGAGGACTTCCATCAGAACAAACATCAGGACGCCACTGGACTTGGCCGCAGTGGAAGACACCGGAGCACTGGGACAGGTGAGTATGTTTGGTTTTTTTTTTTCCCCTTCCCTGGCTTCCTTGCCAATAAGTTTTCCCAGGACAGCCCCTTTAAAGAACAGCCGATAGTTTATACTTGCAGCATGCTTAGAGATATACTACTATATTACAAACAACAACAAAAAAAATCAAAAATATGAATCCCCTTTGAAACTGAAATTCTTTATGTCTATGATTCAGTTCTTGGTGCCATTGTCCTCTGATAAGATGAATGGGTTGAGCCCTACGGTTTCCATTATTTATGGTCAACTTCATTTAGTTGACTCCTTACATACAGTCCTATGAAAAAGTTTGGGCACCCCTATTAATCTTAATCATTTTTAGTTCTAAATATTTTGGTGTTTGCAACAGCCATTTCAGTTTGATATATCTAATAACTGATGGACACAGTAATATTTCAGGATTGAAATGAGGTTTATTGTACTAACAGAAAATGTGCAATATGCATTAAACCAAAATTTGACCGATGCAAAAGTATGGGTACCTCAACAGAAAAGTGACATTAATATTTAGTAGATCCTCCTTTTGCCTCTAGTCGCTTCCTGTAGCTTTTAATCAGTTCCTGGATCCTGGATGAAGGTATTTTGGACCATTCCTCTTTACAAAACAATTCAAGTTCAGTTAAGTTAGATGGTTGCCGAGCATGGACAGCCCGCTTCAGATCATCCCACAGATGTTCAATGATATTCAGGTCTGGGGACTGGGATGGCCATTCCAGAACATTGTAATTGTTCCTCTGCATGAATGCCTGATTCGATTTGGAGCGGTGTTTTGGATCATTGCCTTGCTGAAATATCCATCCCCGGCGTAACTTCAACTTCGTGGCTGATTCTTGAACATTATTCTCAAGAATCTGCTGATACTGAGTGGAATCCATGCGACCCTCAACTTTAACAAGATTCCCGGTGCCGGCATTGGCCACACAGCCCCAAAGCATGATGGAACCTCCACCAAATTTTACAGTGGGTAGCAAGTGTTTTTCTTGGAATGCTGTTTTTTTGGATGCCATGCATAACACCTTTTTGTATGACCAAACAACTCAATCTTTGTTTCATCAGTCCACAGGACCTTCTTCCAAAATGAAGCTGGCTTGTCCAAATGTGCTTTTGCATACCTCAGGCAACTCTATTTGTGGCGTACGTGCAGAAACGGCTTCTTTCTCATCACTCTCCCATACAACTTCTCCTTGTGCAAAGTGCGCTGTATTGTTGACCGATGCACAGTGACACCATCTGCAGAAAGATGATGCTGCAGCTCTTTGGAGGTGGTCTGTGGATTGTCCCTGACTGTTCTCACCATTCTTCTTCTCTGCCTTTCTGATATTTTTCTTGGCCTGCCACTTCTGGGCTTAACAAGAACTGTCCCTGTGGTCTTCCATTTCCTTACTATGTTCCTCACAGTGGAAACTGACAGGTTAAATCTCTGAGACAACTTTTTGTATCCTTCCGCTGAACAACTATGTTGAACAATCTTTGTTTTCAGATCATTTGAGAGCGGGCTGTCCATGCTTGGCGACCATCAAACTTAACTGAACTTGAATTGTTTTGTAAAGAGGAATGGTCCAAAATCCCTTCATCCAGGATCCAGGAACTGATTAAAAGCTACAGGAAGCGACTAGAGGCAAAAGGAGGATCTACTAAATATTAATGTCACTTTTCTGTTGAGGTGCCCATACTTTTGCATCGGTCAAATTTTGGTTTAATGCATATTGCACATTTTCTGTTAGTACAATAAACTTCATTTCAATCCTGAAATATTACTGTGTCCATCAGTTATTATATATATCAAACTGAAATGGCTGCTGCAAACACCAAAGAATTTAGAACTAAAAATGATTAAGATTAATAGGGAGGCCCAAACTTTTTCATAGGACTGTACAATAGACTGACCTAGCATGTGCAGTAGAGATGAGAAAAACGATTAGGAATGAACTGGATTTGACCTGAATTTTGCAAGTATTGGGTTCTACTTGAACTCAAAATTTTTGGGGTTCACCACCTGTATATCACTGTTATACTCTGGGGTCACTTCATAAAAAGAACATCAAGGGAGGTGTGTGAACAAAATAAACACTTATAACCCACCTTCTCTCATCTCTTGGCGGCATCTGGAACTCATTTGTGGTCCTCCTCAGTTATCTTCTTGTCTCTTTTGGTCTCCTGGGTGATGTCAAAAACTTCGGGGAACCGCTGGGGTCTCTGACTAGCTCTCAGTGGCCATAGATGGTGTGCCAACAACATTGGCGCACCCTATGTGACCTCTGAGGCCTAATCACAGGCCTTAGAATTACCATAAGGCATCATGGCCTCACCCAGGAGGCCAGAAGATGACTGCAGAGGACCACGAAGGACTGCCAGATGCTGTTAAGGTGCCCAGGATAGGATAAGGAAGGTGAGTATAAGTGTATATTACGTTTCTGCACCTCTTTGGGCCTCTACTTATTATACTTTGGATTCTGAAGAGACCTCACAATATAATAATAGCACTTCCAGTTCCAAACGAAACAGGTGGAGGAACCTTGTGAATATTCACGTAACGAATCTCACGATGTTCACCAATTTCTACTCACGAGAAGTAAGTTGGGTGTGGCCAATGTGATTAAAATGGAAGAGCACCACATGCCCTTCATCTATCTGAGGGGTTCTCGGTGGTTGAAGCTCTGGTGTTCAGACTTATATGGTAGAACCATTTTTTAAATAAAATTCCCAATATATTCTTCCAAATGGCTCCATCGATTTCCTAAATGTAGGGTCTATAATAACCTTATCTTACATGTTTTCCAGGAGAACTCATAATCATTGACGTCTCCAGTGTCTTCCTCCACCATAAATAGCCGTCTAGGATTCGCCGACGTTGCTCCATATGACTAGAGGCATATCAGTCAGTGCATTATTCATGTTTGGCTCATTTAGTGACACATCTCCATGGAAAAGTCATTCAACTAAAAGGATGAAAACCTTTATTATCGAGATACAACATCTTCTCACCTTAAACCATGGATGGAAAGAATTCATCCAACCTGCTGTCTGGTTTCTCCGTCTGGCTGTCTCTATCTACATCCCATTGGTCTTTTCTTATGCAAACGGAGGCAATGGATCTGCAAACTGGAATGACACACACAATACACAATTGTCTTCCTTCCCTTAGTCTGGGCTGTAAATAGCAACAATAAGAAGTTTCCACCTCCTACAGCTTCAAACATCTGTCTCAGGTGGTTTCTCGGTTGCCTATTATTACTCACTGTTTATTATTACATGAATCATCACGGGTTCTCCTCTTTGGACAATGCCTTTTTGTCAGAAGGATCCCCCAAAATAAGCTGATCACAAGTTCCCTTATTGCCAGACTCTGATCGATCAGTTTTGATCTGATTGGGACCCGGCAGCAAGTGTTCAATTGTTCTGCAACACCGCCACTGGTGAAATAAGGTATTACATATTGTTCATTAAAATCAATATGCTGTAACAGGTCCTCCGGGTGAGAGTAGCTCTTTAATGGTACTTTACACTGTAAAGAAGGAGTCCCAAATAAATATTAGCTTTCTGGTAACTCATGGCCTTGTTCCCTATTAATTTATGGAATTGCTAGTGGAATTGTAGGTGGTTCCTTAATATGCAGTAGGATCAAAAGACAGCAAGGAAAGTAAGGTACTACCAATAGTCCAACACTGCTCCAGGTAGCAGAGTTTAACAGAGTTTTAGCAAAAGTGGGTGGACTGGAGCATAGACCAAGGTGTCCCAACCTACTGACGTGAGTTATAAAGGAAATCTATGCCAGTTCCTGATTGGTGTAGATTTCCATCATAATGCACAGGAACACGCCAGAATTTGAGACTGGGCCGAAACGGAAGTCATAATAAATGCCCCCAATGTGTCAGAAAACAGGCCAAAACAGAAAACCTATGGAAGACAATACTATAACTGGGGTCAATAGGCAGGCATGTATGGGAATAGTCCAGACGAAAGTAGAAGAACACAAGTAGAAAGGCTAGGGTCAAGTCCAGGGAGAAGAAGATAGAGCCAGATCAGCCAGAGTGAGGGTTAACCTGGAAAACAAACCAAGATCAGTAAATCAGCAGAACAACAGAGGGAGGCTACAAGTGAGTTCAGGGAACAGAGAGCCTAGAACAAAATGAAATCACAGGCAAGATGTAGGTCAGCGTCAGGTTAAAATTACCCCAAATCAGCCATTGACTAGATGCTGAATCAGCGCCTTGATTTGCTCTATGTTCCAAGTCTCTCACTGGCTGAGCAGACCCAGCCAGAGTTTGGCTGGTAAACATAGCAGCCTTAAAGCAACAGCTGGGTAATAACTGTACATTCTGCTGGGTGGAGAAATAGGAGCTCTGATATAAGATTTCTGATACTTTAGGCTAAGTCATTGAGTATCAACTGAGAATTGGTAGGAGGCTGGTCATTAGAGTTATACTCAAACACGGCTTGTACTCAGCATTTTATCAACCCTATACCCCATATAGACATAGCCTTAGATAATTATCTATGGCCTACCTGAAGCCACCATGAGAGGGAGCTCATGAGCCTACTGTATACTGTGTTATTACTGAGTGCAATGTGAAAACAGTATCCATTAAACACTAGAAAAAAGTATATGCAAATACCGCGAAGAATATCTGTATTTGAAGCTCTGTGTCATAGCTCTGACTGCTCAAAAGAAATTACTCAATCAAGAATTTTGAGCCTATTTATATTTGAAAAAAAAAAATACAATATGGTGTTCAAGGGGGTAGGGACATTCATTTTAAGGTGTGACACAGATACTGTTGGCTTCAGCCCCGGACTAATTGAGGACCAAGGCTCATCTGTGAGATGGCAGGGTGCATCCTGGCCTAGTGGAGGACCAAAGCTCACTTCTGAGATGGCAGGGTGCGCCCTGGAGCTTTGCCTTGTTGAAAATGCAGAAATTGGTACATGGAAAGAACACTTTGGGAGTTATTTCTCTAGTTTCTTCCAGGCTCGTTACATAATGAACCTCTAGTTACGGGAATGTAAGGGAGAAACCTCGCCGTTTCTTACTAGCTATTGCTTGCGGTATGTGATAATCTTGCAGACCGCTTATGTTCTCATCTTAAAGACAATGACGCAACTTTAGTGAAATCTAACCTTCGTGTCAAAATGTTCTCTTGCTACTTCCCCCTTAGGAGAACAAATCTCGTGCCCTAAACTTCTAAAAAATGAAGCAATAATATTTTAGCAAGTTTTTCATATTTTAAATAGAAGTTCCTTGAACCTAAGTTTTTTAATCCTTCTTGCCCCATCTGCCCTTATGGACCGCCCCTAGAAGATAGGTTACTTATTGGTTTACTGTAAGCCTCACCAGAAACCACAAAGTCCTGCACTCCTATTTGTAATGGTGTGATAAATGCAACTCTATGTTATCAATGCAGCCATTGTAGGGGCACAGTAGTATTTTGGGGAGAGTCTCAGACAACCCCCTATGGCAACAGCTGGGCATTACATCCTTGTGATGTCACAAATAATATGGAATCATATGGAATGAGACAAGTGACAACCACAAACTTCTTATCTCCCCTTCAAGTACAACCCACCTGCTTCTTGTCTCTGTCAAGGGGAACTGTCTTCCCCATACACATTAATGGAGGAAGTGTCCCATACGGATAATTTTAAGCTTAAAGGAATTGTCTCATGCAGTTAACCCCTGTCCATCTGCTGTATTATGGCCTATGTGTTAGGAGTATTTTGTGTCGTGGGTATTGGTGCACACCTTCTGACTTGCTCGCACGCACTGTTGGTAGGCAGCTTGATTTCCTGGTTGATTAGTCTGTCCTCCCATTTGCACCTGGGAGGAGTAGTCTCTACTCTGTATTTAAACCCATGCCTCCCATGGTTCTGTGCTGAGTGTCGCTTTTACAGAGCTAGGCCTTAGCAGGAGGAGTAGGTGGTTATCTTGGATAGAGGAAGTTCCGTGGTTGGTTTTTGGGAGGTTTTGGGTGAACAAGTTGGTTTGCGTGTTTTCCCTTCTGTGTTCACCAATCCTCCCTCCGTGTATAATTGACTGTGTGAGTGAATTGCCTTATCCTTTGATTTCTACTCAGTTTCCCTGTGTTTGTTTCCTAGTGTACGGTTCCTTCCCATATTGGTTTGGGGAATTCCTTTCCTACATGTTTCCTGTGTGCTGCTTGTGTTGTTAGTCAGCGCACACCCTTGTCAGTCCCTGTCAGTAGCAGCTTCACTTGTTCGTTAGGGGTGACCCCCTTTAGTCTCCAGTCCCTAGAGATCTTATAGGGCATTCCTTCTCCCACTTCCCTCTAGGCCTACGGTGTCAGTGAGAGAGGAGCTGTCGGGGTCAGGTTTAGCCTGAGAACAGCCGACCTACACCCGTGAGGCAGGGACCGGGTTAGCTAGTGGGAGTAGTGCAGGGCGAGATTCCCTACTGCAATCCCTTAGCCCCGTTGCAGCTACCTGGACTGACATAACAGTACACTCAGCCGGTAAAAAAAAAAAAAAAAAAAAAAAAAAAGGAAAGGTTCGTTTGCATTATGACGGACCTGAAACAGTTGTACCAGGCGGTGCAGCAGATCTCCACTGAGATGGAGGGGATCAAGCTACGAATGGATGCCATCCAAGCTTCTGGCGTATCTCAAGTACAGCAGTTGGCTCAACACACAGCCTCTCAGGTGGAGGGCATACAGAGGCAGGTGAGTAGCGCCCCTGTGGGTCGGCCTCTGGAGCCAAAAGTCAGCTTACCTGAACCCTTCCGAGGTAAGAGGTCAGATTTTTTCCGATTTCAAAAGGACTGTCTTTTGTATTTCCGGCTACGGCCGTTTTCCTCCGGTTCTGAGGTACAGAGAGTTGGGATTATTATTACTTTATTGAGAGATGATCCCCTCATCTGGGCACATTCGTTACCAGCCGACTCAGCTTGCTTACTAACTGTAGAGGCGTTTTTCTCCACAATGGGGTTACTGTATGACGACCCAGACAGGGTACGCACGGCTGAGTATAACCTACGACGTGTGGTGCAAGGGGATCACGCTATAGAGAAATATTGCACAGAGTTTCGTAGGTGGGCAGCAGAAGTACACTGGAATGACCCCGCTCTACTTAGTCAGTTTGAGACAGGGCTCTCGGACCAGGTTAAAGATCATCTAGTTTCTCACCCTGTTCCTGGAGATCTAGATGAGGCCATGCAGCTGGCAATTGGAGTTGGACGGCGCCTCCGGGAGCGTGGAGACAAGAGTCCTGGGGGGGTTAGCCCTCCTCAATTCTCTGTTTTTGGAGAGGACCCGGGGGACCAACCCATGCAGATTGGGGCCACTGTGCGAAGTGCTAGACCCAAGAGTGAAGGGTCCCGCACAGTACGCTGTTTTGTGTGTGGAGGAATGGGACATTTAGCAAGGGTGTGCCCCTCCAGAGAATGGTTCGCCAAGGAGGGTAATAACCCCAGGTCTATTGAGAGTAAGGGGAGAAAACCTACTAAGGAGGGAGGTGTGCATATTTCCTGTACTCAGACTGCCGGGTTGACCCTTGATGGATGGGTAAATGGGCAGAAGTGCCGGATTTTGGTTGATTGTGGTTCGGCAGTCAACCTTATTGACTCAGAGTTTTGCGAGCAACTAAGGGTGAGTCCTTTGGTCTTGAAGTCTCAGATACCGGTGTGGGCTATTGATAAGACCCCTCTACAGCAATCTGTCATCTCCAAACAGGTGGAGGGTCTGGAGTTTATTGTGGGTGGCCACAGGGAAGAGATTGACTTGTTCTTGTTGTCTAAATTACCAGCACAAGTAGTGTTGGGGTGGCCCTGGCTGAAGCAGCATAACCCTATTATCAACTGGGAGACCGAGACAGTAGTTTCTTGGGGGCATGGGTGTAATGGTCGATGTCTGCCCATATCCGTGATGTCTTTGTCTATAGACAATTTGCCTCAAGAAATATGTGAGTTCAGGGAGGTCTTTGAGGAAAGGGCAGCCAAGACATTACCACCACATCGCACCTATGATTGCTCGATTAAATTTATACCTAATGCAGTGTTACCCAAGACAAGGTTGTACAATCTCACTATTCCGGAGAGGGAGGCGCTCAAAGAGTATATTGAGGGGAGTCTAGAGGTGGGGCATATTCGCCCATCTAAGTCCCCAGTAGCAGTGGGGTTTTTCTTTGTAAAGAAGAAAGATGGAGGGTTGCGCCCTTGTTTGGATTTTAGGGAGATTAATAAAATCACGGTGCGGAATCCCTATCCCATCCCGTTGATCTCGGATCTTTTCAGCCAGATTACGGGAGCTCGCTGGTTTAGTAAAATAGATTTACGTGGGGCGTATAACTTGCTGAGAATCAAGAAGGGGGATGAGTGGAAAACAGCGTTTAACACACCCCTAGGACACTTTGAGAATCTGGTGATGCCTTTCGGTCTAACCAATGCGCCCGCGTTTTTTCAGAATTTTATTAATGATGTACTAAGTGCCGTCATAGGGAGGGGGGTTGTGGTCTATCTGGACGATATACTCATTTACACCCCGGATTTGGAGACTCATTGGGAGAGAGTGAGAGAGGTTTTAAATCTCCTGAGGGTTAACCAATTAAGTGCTAAGCTGGAGAAATGTGTGTTCGCGGTCAATAAATTATGTTTCCTTGGCTATATCCTATCGGACAAGGGGTTCGAGATGGATCCTGAGAAGGTCAGGGCAGTTTTGGAGTGGCCGCGACCTGAGAACCTAAAGGCGGTCCAACGGTTCTTGGGATTCTCCAACTATTATCGCCAGTTTATTAAGGGATTTTCTGAGGTTGTGAAACCCATCTCGGACTTGACTAAGAAGGGGGCTGACTGTGCTAAGTGGTCGCCAGAGGCGCTAGCCGCGTTTGAAGAATTGAAGAAGCGATTCTCCTCCGCTCCCATTTTGAGACAGCCGGATGAGAGGTTGGCCTTCCGAGTGGAGGTGGATGCCTCCTCGGTGGGGGTGGGTGCAGTACTTTCTCAGGAGTTCGAGGAGGGTACGCATCCCTGTGCCTTCTTTTCTAAGAAATTCTCTGCCTCTGAACGGATTTATGACATCGGAGATAGAGAACTACTGGCAATAAAACTAGCGTTCGAACATTGGCGTCATTTCCTGGAGGGGGCCAGAAGGCCAGTCCAGGTATTTACCGATCACAAGAATTTGGTTTATCTTGGGTCGGCGAAGAGATTAAATGCACGGCAGGCCAGATGGGCTCTATTTTTTGCGCGGTTCCATTTTACCGTGACTTATGTGCCGGGTTCAAAGAATGTTAAGGTTGATGCTTTATCCCGGTATATGTCGACTGAGGAGGAACGAGAGGCGCCGGCCACTATTCTTGGGGATGGAGTGGTGGTAGCAGTATTGGGCACGAAATTGGAGAAAGCCTTGATCGAAGCGCAACACGCTGCACCTTCCAAGATACCTAGAAACAAGCTGTTTGTCCCAACTACTCTCCGACAAAGTCTACTGAGGGAGTGTCACGAGTCGGTTCTTGCTGGTCACCCGGGGGTTTCAGAGACCATGAGATTGGTGTCTAGGAATTTTTGGTGGCCAGGGTGGAGTAAGGATGTCTTGCAGTTTGTTCAAAATTGTTCGGTCTGTGCAAGAGCCAAGGCGTCGCATACCCGTCCCCACGGTCTTCTACATCCGTTAGAACCTCCTAAGGCACCTTGGACTCATCTGTCTATGGATTTCATCACGGGCCTTCCAGTGTCTAAGGGTTTCACGGTCATTTGGGTAGTCGTTGACCGCTTCACGAAAATGTGCCATTTGATCCCGTTTTCCAGGCTGCCATGTGCCAAGACACTATCAGGGTCATTTATTAAAGAAATTGTAAGGTTGCATGGTCTTCCTGAGGAGATCGTTTCGGACAGGGGTCCGCAATTTGTGGCTAAATTCTGGCGGGCTTTTTGCAGCAGGTTGGGAGTTACACTGTCGTTTTCCTCCGGGTTTCACCCGGAGTCTAACGGGCAAACAGAGAGGAAGAATCAGGATGTGGAACAGTTTTTGAGGTGTTTTGTTCGAGAGAATCAGAATAATTGGGCTGACTTTCTTCCCCTGGCAGAATTTTCCTTAAACAACCATGATTCCAACGCCACAGGTACCACACCTTTTTTTTGCTCCGGTGGTAGACATCCTGTTTTCGGAGTATTTTCTTCCATTTCGTCCCCAGTTCCGGAGGAGGAGCTATTTTCTAAAAAGCTGCAAGGGGTATGGTCCCGTATCCGAGAGAATCTGGTGCGGGCGTCGCACCAGGCTAAGGTCCAGGCGGATAGGAAGAGAGGGGAGTTGCAGTTCTTCCCTGGTGAGATGGTTTGGTTGTCCACCAAGAATATCAGGTTGAAGGTTCCTAGCAAGAAGCTGAGTCCCAGGTTTGTGGGTCCTTTTAAGATCATCAAGATGGTAAATGAAGTGGCGGCGCAGCTGCAACTACCTAAAAGGTGGAAGATAAACCGGGTGTTTCATGTCTCCTTGTTAAAGAAGGCCAAGAAGGGAACGTCTCCAGTTAAAGTTCCACCAGTTTCTGAGTCCGGGGAGTATGAGATATCCCGAGTTCTGGATAGCAAATATGTTCGGGGGAAGCTACGGTATCTGGTGGCATGGAAGGGATACGGTCCTGAAGATAATTCTTGGGTTCTGGAGTCGGATATGTCAGCCCCCAGACTCGTGGAGAAATTCCACAAGGAGTTCCCGAAGAAGGATGCTCCTAGAGAATCCGGAGTCTTCTCCTTGAGGGGAGGATCCTGTTAGGAGTATTTTGTGTCGTGGGTATTGGTGCACACCTTCTGACTTGCTCGCACGCACTGTTGGTAGGCAGCTTGATTTCCTGGTTCATTAGTCTGTCCTCCCATTTGCACCTGGGAGGAGTGGTCTCTACTCTGTATTTAAACCCATGCCTCCCATGGTTCTGTGCTGAGTGTCGCTTTTACAGAGCTAGGCCTTAGCAGGAGGAGTAGGTGGTTATCTTGGATAGAGGAAGTTCCGTGGTTGGTTTTTGGGAGGTTTTGGGTGAACAAGTTGGTTTGCGTGTTTTCCCTTCTGTGTTCACCAATCCTCCCTCCGTGTATAATTGACTGTGTGAGTGAATTGCCTTATCCTTTGATTTCTACTCAGTTTCCCTGTGTTTGTTTCCTAGTGTACGGTTCCTTCCCATATTGGTTTGGGGAATTCCTTTCCTACATGTTTCCTGTGTGCTGCTTGTGTTGTTAGTCAGCGCACACCCTTGTCAGTCCCTGTCAGTAGCAGCTTCACTTGTTCGTTAGGGGTGACCCCCTTTAGTCTCCAGTCCCTAGAGATCTTATAGGGCATTCCTTCTCCCACTTCCCTCTAGGCCTACGGTGTCAGTGAGAGAGGAGCTGTCGGGGTCAGGTTTAGCCTGAGAACAGCCGACCTACACCCGTGAGGCAGGGACCGGGTTAGCTAGTGGGAGTAGTGCAGGGCGAGATTCCCTACTGCAATCCCTTAGCCCCGTTGCAGCTACCTGGACTGACATAACACTATGAATGTCATAGGAGGAAGTACCCACTTAGAAAGCCCATTTTGGGTACCACTTAGAAAGCTCTATGTACCCTAAGATAATGTCAATGATGCATGTAACTCATCCCGTAAAAAACAAGCCCCAAAATAGAAAAATATACACGTTATGGCTCTTGGAAGGCAACAGCAACAAAATGAAAAAAATAAAAAAGTTGGATATTAAGGCCAAAATAGTCTTGGTCCTTATGGGGTTAATCATCTTTACAAAAAAGGCCAAAACACCAATTCTATATTTACCCCCAGACACGGATAATATCTAAACTATCGGTGGAAATTCCGTATTAAGAACAATCAGACACAGAAGAAATTCCATTTAATTTCCCGATCTATAAATGGCCATCGCATCGGACTGGATTTATTCTCGGGGTTGCCCGGGTTAACTCTATCTATAAGCACATGTTGTTTCCTAGGAATCCAGCATAATACGGACAGTCGGCTTCTAGCAGTCACCGATGCGGTGCAAAGGTCTCGTCTGAGCCAAAAAATTTCAATAAGAGGAAAGAAAAACATAAACACAATTCATTACATCTCGCGGCCCGGCTAAGCGAACAGCCAGACTATTACAATGGTAAACAATCCCCAGGCTCATGGGATCAGCATGACCGGCAGATGGATGCAGTAGACACGGAAGGCAGGAGATGGCGCGGATACCATAGCAACACGTAAGATCTGTTTATAGACAAAGCAAAGCTACAGAGAAATAAAACTTACATAATTTAAGTAAATACATAAACACGTGTCGCAGAGGATTACTGACTGAAGGACCCAGAGGAAGCCAAGTAATGTCTGGAGAAAATCACTGCTGACCCGTACACCTTGGGTTGGTGGCTCTACGAGAACTGGCCAACATGAATCTGACGTGTATGGCCACTTTAAGTTTGAGGGTTGCCATACAGTGGATGGGAAGAGCAGTGTAAATACGGTAGACCTCATGTGATGATCGTGAAGGTTGCAAGACCAAGAAATCCAAATCCTTTGTAACATCTCTGCCTGTTTGGGTCACTACACCACCCTCTGCTCGCATGCGGCGGTGCAGGAGGCATGTGCAGTTTAATTCTTGGCTTAACGTTTTTGGTCGCACTGTGTGAGCACGGCTCTAGTTCTGTGATTGAATTTCCACCACACCCGTCTTCTGCCCTTGTTTGCCTCTGTTCATGAAATGTTAATTCGTGTGATTGACAGCCTGCCTTCCTGTGAACTCCAGGGGCGGGTTCTTCCTCCTTATTTAGTCTTGACTCTCATTCACACCAGTGCTTGTTATTGCCTTGTGCATACCTGCTCCTTACTGTCACTATTTTTGCTTGTATTCTAATCCTTGAACTCTGGCTTTCCCTACTGACTATTCTTTGGACTCCGATTTGGCACTGCATTGTTCGACTGTTACCGAACCCTTGGTTTGCTGACCGCCCTTTGTTGCTGTTCGTCTTGTCTGCGTTTTGTGTCTCACATATACAGGAAGGGACCATCTTCGTGGTTGCCACCTATTACGTAGGATAGGGCCTGGCAATAGGAAGGGACAGTTGGGGGGCTTCAGCTTAGGGCTCACTGTCTCTTGTGTCCCATCCCAGGGTTCAACAGCTACTGGGGAATTGCTGTCCTAGCAATTCACTAACATCCTTGCCTTACAATCACAAGTGCCCCAAAGGGATGTATCTCCTTGTACCATGCTCCTTACTCTTTGCACAGAATACTCCACCCCGTGGTCTCCTGTTTGGACACCCAAGCATGCGGTGGTGGTGGAGCGTCCAGTGCAGACAGCCTACGGGGTGTCAGGAACTTTACAATCCTATTTCTCCTCAGACATTATTGCCTTCTCTGTAGGGGAAATTCTGTATGACATGTTCATATTCATCAATACTCAAGGCCAACACTTTTCTGTCTACATTTGCAACAAAATTTATGGTGTGCGGCCTTTGCGACCTACTTATCAGTGTGCACCAGATAAAACAGAAGACTACAACAGACTCGACACCTTTCTAAGATTTCCCCAGAATGGTCGTGGTTTAGTAGGGTCTCACTTTATGACACAGAACAGAAGGAATATGGCACAGATTTTCTTGTGCAAAGTAGCCCAAGTTTAAAATGGTGTAAACTTCTGATTTATGACAATATACTTTGCGCACCATAAATTCCCGTTGTGTGCCACAAATTTGCCAGTGATTGGGCCTCAGTGGTCATGTGGGGCAGGTGGACATCTTCACCCATGACATAGGTGCGTCCCACAAAAGCTGAGGCCCAATCACCGGCCTCAGTGGTCCCCCAGGGCCTATGATGTCACCAGGGGGCCAGAAGAGGCTGCCATGAAAGTGGAGGCGAGGTGAGGAAAAGTGAGTATCATCATTTATTATGTTTCTGCAACATCTTGGGCCTTCTTGTCGGATTGCAGAGTATAATAATAGCACTTCCAAAACAGGTGGACGAACCTCGAAAACATTCACAAAGCGAATCATGCAAGACTCACCCATCTCTAACACGGAGCTGGGAGTAGATATACGGAGAAGACCCAAACCATGCCTTTGTTTTTTCTTTTTTTTTGCAACGCTTATGTATTTTCTCATATAAGACCAGATTGCGGCACAACATACTTGGTCAGCGAATGGTAAGTGTGCCCTAATCCTCTACAGGGTGGACTAACACATGGGGGACACTAGTTACACAGCAGGTCCCCAGGATGTTCGGGCCTGGGAAGTCATGAAGGCCCAGAGACAGTCATGGCAGAGGTTGTCTTGGTTAAAAGTTAGGAGCTGCGAATGGTGGCCACCAACTCTGTGTCATACCACAATTGGGGTCCTTCCTAGGCTCGTCCTGTATCCCGTAACTATTTTGATGATGCCATGACTAAGCCTACCTTATAGTTGGCGAATTGACTACCTTAAAATAAACAATGCTTTTGGCCACGTAAAGCCATTACACGGCGGCCAATTCTGCGGCTGCTCGTACCATTATCCATAGATTAGAGTCTTACATTATAGAGGTAGTTGAGCGCCGGATCTGTGTTGTAGTCTGTGCATCAAGACAATTTGTTCCGGATGTGCTGTCATGGCAACTAATTTGTAAAGAAATGTCATCTTCATAAGAGACAGTGATTTATCTGCAAGAGCAAGGGTTAGCGGCAAGGAATAGAATGAAAGGCTGCAGTAATTTGGCGTTTCACCTTGGGAAGTCTATTATACCTTTTGTAGGGCTGAATGGAAATGTCCTTTACATAACTGTGCATAACAAAAACCGCAGACCCTCCCGGCAATACGTCTTACTTATTAGCATCCCTATCTAAAATGTGGTCTTATTAGAGACTGTGTAGTTTGGCTCTGTTCAGACATTGAATTTTATACGTTCAGTGTATGTGCCGTAAAAACTTCATAGGAACTGATGCACCTGCCCCATGGGTCCCATATCTATACCGTGGCATATGCTAAAGTCTTCCATTGGAAGTATAAGTCTAAGAATACTACCAACTCGGAGAAAGCTAAAAACAAGGTGTGAACAGAGTCTTATTATTTTTACACACAGCACTGGCTCCGCCATGGTTCTCACTGGGAAAGAGGAGTAAAGCTAGCCATACTCATTAGATTGTGTTGGCCGAACCTCCTGATTTTGGCAAGATTGGTCAAACATCTAATAGGTATGGGGTCTTCAGATTTAATCATTGTAGTAGAAAAGGATGAAAGAACGGAGCCACCGACCTATCCATGAACCAAGTAGACTCCAGAACCTAAACAACAGGTTTGATGGACATGGCTACAAGTGGAGAGATAAAACAAGAAAACTAAAGAGAACAGATCACCTAATGGTCATCGAGATGAATACAGCAAGTCCTTGATAGCTGGGAAGACAACATCTTGTTCCAGTCTGGTAGGAAGGATAGTCTTTGCACGGTGAACAAGGAAGAACCCACATATCAGAATCATGGCCTGGTGAGCCTGAGTAACTCAAGGCGCTGGCTACAAGGAAGACCTTGAGTAGTTCCTGAGAGCAGAGTGTTCCAAGTTAGCCCTATTGTTGCTGAATTGTGTGTGAAATATCAGCAGTGTTACCATAGACTCTTAGGTAGTTACTAGTCAAGCACTTCTAGTGTTGGATATAAATGATTCGGTATGCGTGGAGGAGAGGGAGACTTCCTCCCCACAGGAGCGCTGCTGAAGACAGAGTATTACAGACAAGCTATACAGTTGTTACATATACTGTTTTTGGGTGCTTTTACTCTTTTCCTGTGTGCTGCAATATATTTATCAGTAGACTGTTATATACCGCAGCCAAGTGTCTACAAAGTTTGTCGCCACTATACTCGCACAGCATTACACCTTGATGGCAGGTGTCAGGGGTTTGATCTGCCTGATCCCTTTATTCTTGAGGCCACTGGCAAAAGTTTTTGGCATCTGTTTTCTCCCTGTCCAAAACATATGTTGTACAAGTCTGGGTAAATAGCTGTTGGCCGACACCTCTGGGGCTTATCTCTTGGGAGAGCAAAGGTTAGACATATTAAAATTCAACAGCCCTTCTTTCCCGGACATCACAGTCGGATGGTCCTGATAACTCTATATGATCATCTGAGGATCTGATAGCCTTCTCGATCACAATGGTCCTCATAGGCAGAAAGTAAAATACTTCTCCTTGCCAGATGTTGAGTACCTTTGTTGCCTAGATGCTGCTGAGTCTCAATGCAAAGTCAACAACAACGCCTCCAAGTATGACGAGCCATTTATAGGACTGTTTTTACTTATGGGTCATAGGGGCATTTTGGTCTCCTTCTACCCCAGGGCCCACACAAACCTATATTTAGGATATTTTTAGGCCTATACCTCAATCGATGCTGCTTCAGTTACCCCCTCAACATTACTGACCTGCATTCCCGGTCAAAGGACAAGGGCCTGGAATCATATAATAAAACATTTCCTCCTAGATGTCACATTGATATTGGAGTGAATGACAAATATCCCCTATCGTGCACAACCTAATGTGCTGTCATATTGAGTCACTGACATTGTGCAATACAAGGCCTTCTTAAGGATGAGATTGACGCACAACTTTGTATGTTGGGGTATTGGCATGTTTCCAATATCACCAGTCTTAAAGGAAAAGTGTGGTGGATACTAAGACCAAAGTAAAAAGATGCTAAAATAGGAACCCAAAGAATAAAATGATCATAGTCATACATATGTGACCATGATGGCATATTGCTAGAATGCCACTAAAACCCCAACCAAACCCCTTCCACTTTTACAAAAAACAGTGCCCCCACTGTCCATGTTCTGTGTCCGGTATTGCAGCTCAACCACTTTGAAGAAAAGGGGGCTGAGATGCAATTGGGAAGCTATACCAGTGACAGATGAGAGGGCTATAACCGGGTTTCTCAATGTTATGGGGTAATGGAGTTGTATATTTTTCGAGATGGAAAAGGGGTTATCGATATATGTTCGGCCGAATCCATTACTAAAGTGGGTTCAAAGGCTGTGGTTGCATCTGGAATTTGAGAAGTTTAAAAAAGGTCTCTGCCCTATTTGAGGAGCCCAGTACGATGTTTGATAATTGGGGGCCCTGTTTTGGGGGGCATCATTGCCATGTATACATATGGTCTCAGATGGGAGAGGGGACTGAGTCACATTGGGGATCCTGGTACAGATTTTGACCCAGTTCCAACAAGGTTAGGTCTCGGACTGCTGAATACGATGTTACTTTGACTTTCAATGACTATTCTGCCCTTAACAATAAAAAACAACCAAAACCCATCAGGCATGAATACATTTATTATTATATTTCCCTGGGCGTATAATAGAATATTTCTTATATCTTGCGTTTCTCTTTTTCAGTGACCCCACCCTACTCTGGAGCGGACCGCCATGTAACTCGCTGCTATTGTCGGAAATCTCTGCTCGCCCATTGAGAAATATTTTTAGAGCTTGGGAAGAGATTGCTTAAAAATACAAAGAATGCAATTAGAATAGAAATAGGAATTGAGACTTTTTCGGGTACGGGAAGCCTTACACCAATTACAGTCTGCTGGATGACATCAATGGCCGCGTTGAGTAAGAGAAGCGATTGTTAAACTTCCTTCCTACATTAAGTGTTATTTGTTCATGCAAAGAAACCATGAATGAGATATTTTAGTTCTCGTTTCTTGCAGACACAAACAAAACAATTCACACGTGACAACCGAAGAATGGTGAGAAGAGCCGGGGCAAATATATCGCACATAGGCCTAGGTGACATTGCCAGGATTCGCTTGGATTCAGGTTGGCAGCTAAATTTTACAGTAAATATTGGTAACCATCTGTCCTCCAAAAGATATGTTATGGACGTCAAGTCAATGTGTCTCACCAAACGTGACATGGATACCATCAAGTCACTGAGTCCTACCAAAGGTGTCTTAGAATAGGAAAGACATCTTTAGATACATTATACGGGCAAAAGTATGTGAACACCTGACCATCACTCCTGTAGAAGTTTGCTGAATATTCCACGGATGTTGCTAGGTCTCATGTCTCGGGACTCAAGCCTCCATGTATGTATACCGAATTCACGTCACTCCTTTCCAAGACAACAGTAAGATACAGTTACAGGAAACACAGGAAGAATCCATACTTATAACATCCAGTGACTACAGGTGATGTATCCTTGGATAGAAGAAATTCTCTTTCCTCATCTTCTCCATTCAGCTCGGACCACCATGAACGCTTCTTACAGCCTTGACTCGTCTCAGCACATTTTGATCTTAGTTCCTTAACTTTTCCACTGTCCCCTCCAATCTGGTGTCCATCTTTTTGTTCCCCCCAATACTGCCTTGCTCAATGCCCCTAAATACTACATGGCAGAAATAATTGTCGTAGAGATAGCAGTGAAATTGAAAAACCAAAAAATACTAAATGTTGTTCAATTGTTGTTTTTTTTCCATTCCATCTCACAAAAAATTATAAACGTGGTATTTAAAAAATAAAATAAAATAAATAAATAAATTAATTAAATTATATATATATATATATATATATATATATATATATATATATATATATATATATCATCCCACAAAAAACAAGCCCGCAAGTGGCTGGGTCAATGGAAAATACAATAAAAGTGAATAAAAATGATATATAAAAAGATGATGCCTACTCGGGGCCAACTTTGTGGGGAATGAGTGAGAACTCTTATTAAAGGGGCTCTGTCAGCAAAATTATGCTGTAATTATCCACATATGCGTGGATAGCCTTTAAAAAGGCTATTCAGGCACCGCTAATGTTATTTTAAACCCCCCATTTTAAAATAATACCCTAAAAACATATATGCAAATTATACTTATCGTGCACGCTGGGCGGTCCTGCACTGTCTGACGTCATCTTGCTGTCACGTTATCCTCTTCTTTCTTCTTCCAGCGACGCCCTTCTGTCCTGGCTCTTCCACGCCTTCATCTTTTTTTCTTCCGGAATGAAGAAGTTCACGAGCATACTGCGCATGCACAGTACGCTCGCGTAGTTCTAAGGGGTACTTATAACTACAACAAAAATGGCGCTGGCACATGCGCAGTAGTGCTCCGGCGGGAGCGATACTGCGCACACGCGGGACTTGAACACAAACTGCCGGAAGAACAGAAGATCAAGGCGGGGAAGAGCCAGGACAGTAGGACATCGCTGAAAGAAGAAAGAAGAGGAAGGCGTGACAGCAAGATGACATCGGACAGTGCAGGACCGCCCACTGTGCACGGTGAGTATCATTTGAATAATCGTTTTTAAGGTATTATTTTAATACGGGGGGGGGGGGAGGTTTAAAATAACATTAGCAGTGCCTGAATATCCTTTTTCAAGGCTTTTCAGGCATATGTGGGGCTCATACAGCAAAATTTTGCTGATAGAGCCCCTTTAAAAGCTGGAAATGTCTACTGGAGGCTTCAGGGGGGCAGAGACCTTGATCGCTCGTATTATTTGGCAGGATAGACCGCTGGTACTGGGCAAGTATCCAAGGACTGGATACGAAGGTGAGTGAACTATTACAAGTTTCCTCACCTCTGTCATCAAAGAACCCATTGTTGTTGTGGGACCAGCTGGACTGTTGAGTGATAATTCCATTATTTTATGCCATTTGGTGGTTTTCGAGGATGATACTTCAGCAACAATAATAGAATACAAGATGTGAGATTTAAAGGAAATCTGGGTCATCACATATGTAATATTTATGACCCCTCCAACCAATAAAGAGGATCCTAAAGGGCTTAAAGATTTCATAATGGAAATGTATAACTACTCACCCACCTAGTCATGCACCTTCATAGCTGTAGGCCAAAAACTCATTTGATCGACATCATTTCCTCTCCCCCCCATACTCTTGCAGAATTGGTTTGGGATTGTTTGACATGATCTACCTTCAGGGCACAATTGGCACACTACGATAGACATTAGATCTGATCTCTTGGAAATAGATAGGTTTGGCCAATGGTCACCAAATGTGGTGGCTTTAAAAGTTTGTAAGGATACATGGCCTTATGCCTGGTGAATATATCTAGCCCAATAGGTCTGGCCCACTATCTGATCAATTGAACAGAAATCAATCTGAATTGGATTGACCATAGCAAAAAACATGGATATTATCTATATTTCCCAAGAATAAATATAGCTGGCCTTCAGCCATGACATGTTCTAACATTTCACAACACGTCTGCACATCATTGGTACATGGCTAAGACCAGTGACTGCCTCTATAGCATTCATAGGTTACCAGTGTGGCCCACTTATTACTGGGAGATTTTTTGGCAACTGCAGGCTTATGCCCAATGACTATGTCACTGTACAACCCATGTCTGTGCCCAAAGGACTATGAAAGGCATCCCCATGCTTATGCATTCGCACGTCACAGAGTCTTATGTGCTGGAGCCCTAAATAGTCGTTCTACTGATTAGAGAACCTGCCAAGATGGTCATGTGACCTGAGCCTAGAATGTCTGGGCTTCAAGGAGATTCCAGCCAGCCCCTAAGTGACCCTCAAAAACTCATGCCCACCACCCAAACAACACTCAGGGTGACCTTGAGAGAGAGAGAGAACCTTCAAAAACATTACTTTTCACCACCAGTTGTCTAATGGTCAAGTCCTTTCAAGCAACAGAACATAGGTTAACAGATAACCAAAAAATAATTGCAACATGAATTTGTCCTGGATAGTATCTCCCACCACCTCAATAAAAACAAACTGTACAATAATGAAGGTCTAAACTCGGACCATTGATCGTCCATGCTGAATATTCTTATTTTTGGACGCTCTCCATCAGAGGTTCAGGTTCTGGTTTCCATATCACAGTTCTCTCTTCCTAGTGTATTTGTTCTGCTCTGGTAACCATAATATATTCACTTCCCTCCATTTCCTTCCTTTCCTAATAATGTTATCATCGATTGTTTCCTTCTGCTATCTCGTCTTCATTGTCTTAGTTTTAATGTAGACAGTGGAACATATCTAAGCAGACATCATCTGTTAGTCATCTGTCTCTGCCACCGATGACTACACGTCCTGTAAACACAAGTCCCCACATCGGAGAATATCAAGAATATCAGTCTCCACCATGGGGAAGGTTTTAGCAATATTCATGCTAAAAGGTTATTAGAATTCAGAATTAGAATGATATTGGGTTACTCTTTTAGGATGAATTTTTGATAAGTGATAAGTAACATAAGGAAGCCTTGAAGTTATGTTAAGAAAGAAGAACTGTGAAGCATATCCTTCCTCTTATATGAGGTCCTTCCTGATGGAAACCCTTTCCCAAGACATTGATAGGTAGATTCAAGAACCTAATCATTGATCGATCTGGTAAGTTCCACCATTTTTTCAAAAAATTGGATCCACGGGCAAAGTAGTCACCAAGTAAAAAATTCTGTAAGATGGAAGCAATTCTGTTGGACCATTGACTTGTCTCTTCAGACATCTTGAAGAATATATTCATCTAAACATCTTTACCGCTGATGGTAGGCTAGTGTCTCCAATTGCCCAGAATTGATGCAATATTTGAGAATACCTGCTTCTTAACCTGGCCACTTTACATAGGTGTTACCCAAAGACTTGCTTCGCCAACAGAGGAGAGCCAGGACACCATCAAATTACTTGGTTGGCTTGTCCCAATGAAACCGACTTATAACCAGCTAATATCCATCTAATGACCATTTTAGTTCGCATTTCAAATGAAAAAAGGAATCAAGGTTTGCAAGGGCAGATTACAGAATGGTCAAAATGGGCATTTGCCCCTCTGAGCCTTTCATTACCCCTACTTCTTAGTCTGTATCGAAACACTACAAGGCCGGTTGAGCAAGGTGTTGTGGACAGATCTGCATGCTTTTAAATGGGAAGTGTTCTTTCAGAGAAGAGGTAACTTTTTGGTAATTTTGAAAACCTTTACTTTCTAGGGAGCGTTTCAGGAAAAAAAAATAAAAAATTAGATCTTCCTTTTCTGTTATGTGAAAGAGTCCTTGTGGTTTGTTCATGTCTATAGGAGGATGGAAAGGGTGACACGTCCCACACCTCGATAATGTTTGTCAGGTTTACTTTCAGAAAAGAGGAGATTGTTGCAATTTTTTGATACCCCTCCTGCACTTCTTTAGGAGGTGTTTGAGATAAGTATCTGAAGTATCAGAGTACAGAATGGGCAGGTCTCCCCGTGTTACAGGCAAAATGGGTGGGGAGGAGCCAGCAGAGAACCGCCCCCGAGGACCCCTTTCCTATCCCCAGCTTGATTTTAAACAATAGGGAGAATGTATCTGACATTTGCACCAGACTTGTGACATAGTAAGTTGTTCATTTTCCCACTTCCCATTCTTGTGATAAAATTTGCCAGTTTTTACTTACTAGATCTCTAAAAAAAACCATGGCAACATTTCAGAAGAAAACACAGCTGTTTGTGACCAAAGAGTCCATTAGTGTTTCAAGCTTTCAGTGGTTTGGGCGGCAGGAAACTACTGACAAGTTCCCTTTAAGGTCTTCCACCCCTTCACCAGAATCATCATGTGTGACAGTGTCCTTATGGTCCATAGATGTCTACAGACCACAATCGAGGCCGGAAAGGTTACGTGATTCTTTCCATCCCGTATGTCAGGTTAGAATTTCTTCTTTAGAGAATCTTAGCCTTCTGTGCCATCACTTCATCCTCCCCATTCACAGTCACAGTTTACAAGTACATGGTCAGTTCCTTTAAATTTTGCACAGTCTACAAATTCCCCGGAAATCTGACACATTTATTAAAGTTGTATACATACAAAATGACTAGTACATTAGCAAGCATCAGGTCAATGCATTGTGAGAAAGAAAGAGGGGTGGGGGTACAAACTTTATTGAGAAAAATTGGTTGTGAATAATCTTCTTGATAAATTTATATAACTATATATAAATCTCTGTGTTGTCCTCTCATGTGAGGTCATGTCCTAGTTGGTCATGTGGCATGCGACTACGACATTCCGGTTTAACACAAAGAGCAAAGATTTTATATAGGATCATCAAATGCCCAGATCTCACTCTCAGATGCCCCATGGGGCACTTGTCTCATAAGACAACACAAGTTATGATTTTAGAAATTTCCAAATGAAGACTGGACAAAAAAAATTGAGATTAAGATCCTTTTAAATTTTTGTTGCTGCCTATAGACTCTAATAAGCTCCACACACTATTTATCCAAATCTGTTCAGCTATTCCAAAGGTATAAGCCCTGTTAATGTTGATATAAATTAGGGTCTACTAGCCAAGTGGGCGGTAACACTAAATGACATATAGCACACAAAGATAAACCAGTGTTACCGCTCACTTGTTTAGTAGACCCTAATTCGCATCAACATTAACAGGGCTTATATCTTTGGAATAGCTGAACAGATTTGGAAAAACAGTGTGTGGAGCTTATTAGAGTCTATAGACAGCAACAAACGTTAAAAAAGGTCTTAATCTGGCGGTGACCTGTGTAGGTGTAGGATTCTGCCTCCGTCTGATCTGTGACACAAAGATTCCTGGCACCGACATCAGCTCATTTATATGTAAACCTCTGCCGTAATAGTAAACACGCACGATCCTTGTTGTCATGTAAACCTTAGCGGCTACTCACTAAATAATCTGCTTGTGGTTTTGTGCTGAGGATTACGCAAACTAGTTATTTCATCCCTGCCCCATATATAGTACAGCATGTATACACTACAGGGCGAGCGTGTAGTGTGTAGCTGCCTTTATTAAAGGGGTGGTGGGGACAGGATATGGATGGTGTATCCCTAGTTTAGGTCATCAATGTCAGATCGGTGTAGATCCGAGCCCCTGACTGATGTCTCCGTACACTGTATATATATATATATATATCTATTGTTTATTGGATAAAATGACTATTTTTAAGGATTTCCTTTCGACCTGCTGTGTGAGAATATTATGGGTTCATGATTTGGTATATACGGCTCCCATACCACGTGTCTTGATGGTTACAGACTACGCTCCAAACTTGTGGGTACCCTCTCCCTCTTTTACTGCCTGTGCTTGTAGTCTGTAGTCACACTATGGAGACTCATAGCTCTGCATAGGAGCTGCATACACCAAACTGTACATCGTTTTTCATAGTCAAGACTTGTTGAAAGTTAATTATTTTTCAATGTATTTGGAGTGAATTCCCCCCAAATTGTCTTAATCTCTTACTCAGCTTGTTTGATCTGACTCTTGACTCCGCACATTCAACCATGAACTCAGCATTGCTCACATCTGACAACATCGGTGATTCAAGAGAGAGTCTGGATCTGCGTCAACAGGTGTCAAGGTAACAGTATGGAGCTAGATAGCATGTCATGGGAGAAATTAAATTTTCTTGCATTTTCCAAAAATACCCCGGTTACCTTTTCCTGCTAAGTCTATTTGTGGATTTTTTTGTTATGGCTGTCCAACCATTTCTGAACTTGATGGAAAAACTCCCACCGGTCCAGATCCCTACCCAATATATATTCTGTTATAGAAATCCCTGTGTCATGCATCAGCCCTTTTGTCCTAGAGTTTTTGCTTAAAGGGGTTCTCTGCTTTGGACAATCCCTCTGCTTGAACACTCAGTTGACTATAAGCTGATCACAAAGTGATCCTATGTCAGGACAAATAGCTGTGATCCTTGGGGAAACTTGGCAGTAAGTGTTCAGTTTCCCTGCAGTGCCACCACTGGGGCATTGAAGTATTACACAGTGTCCATTGATATCAGTGGGTGGTGTATGTAACGCAGGACAGGACGGGTCCTCCAGAGTGAATGACACTTTTTGTAGCCTCCCACTCTGGCCAAGAGAAGAGGATCCTGAACAAAGGACCCACCGCAACAGGGAATTGATAGCTATTCCTTATAAATTCAGATGGACATCTAAAAAAGTTAATTCCAGTGCCCGAAATCGGGTACATGAGTCGAATAAGAAAGCCCTAAGGTTGGTAGAGAAAGGGGCCGATGTGCTAGTCAAAGGCCAAAAAATATTATATTATTTTCTAGGAAGAGCCGCCAATTCTTCTTGGTGCCATCTATGAATAATGTGTCTACCCCTGTGGCAACCTATGACTGTCCCTGTATCTCATCACAGTGAGATGTCACTAGAAATGTGTCATCGGGACCCTGACAACGCCTTTTGTTTTCTTGATTTTTCTTTTATTATTTAGATTCTGCTCTGTCCGGACTACATAGAATATTTTTGCTTTATTTTTTTATTTTATTGTATTGCCTTGGACTTTTAACTTTTTGGATTCCACGGGAATCGATCAAGACACTTATAGGTCCTTATAGACCAAGGGTTTAGTGTCTCAAGTCAGCCTGATAAAAATATAAAACCATTTATACCTCTAGTGGGAGGTTTAATGTCCCATATCGACCTGACAGGTTCCCTTTAAGGGGCTTCTGACAATTTCAAAAACACCAAAGATGTCTTCCTGTGTTATAGAGCTACAAACTTCCTGCACAGACAAAAATTTTACCTACAAGTGAAGGATACAAGTACATAGGATGTCATTTTGCCTTCACTCTTCTTCATTCTGCAGGTTTCTTTGAATCAGTTTTGTAGTAATCCTGCGGAGTATACATGATTGGCTGAAATTTGCTCAGGGGCGGGGCATACTTAAAGGAGAGGTGCTTAACAAGTTATGTCTTCTTTTGTAGATAGAGAATGGCGGGGGGGAGGCTCCTGCTGCAGATGGTTGTCTCACAGCAAGACAAGAGATAGTACAATGAAGGAGGAGGAAAGGGAAAATGGCTGATTTTTTGGAAAGCATATAGAAGAATATTTTACTTACGGTAATTAATTAATTTTTAAATTTTGATTTCAATATGTGGTAGAAATCTATCAGACTGCTCAAAAGGAGCAGAGCTTGACTATTTTTGGCAGGCAAACAGAGTGACATCACAACCATTCAACCTGTTGCTCCATTCATACTAGGACCCCCATTCTCATGAACGAAGAGGGTGCCAATGTTTGGACACCCACTAGTTTCACAGTTATCACGAATGTCATACGGGAGGCTGGGAGAGGCCTGAAGAGGATAGGGAAGGCACCAGAAGCCGCAACAAGAAGTATGACAGTTTGTTAGATTTACTCACCTCCCTTGGCCCATCTCTTCAGTCTCAATAGTATAGCAGAGATTCATGGGTGGCAAATCCCAAAATTTTTGGTATAGTTTATAATGAGCCTGACGTTGCTCATCCCTAATCTTGTGATGGTTGCAGACACCACTCTTGTCTTTGGGCTATGTCTGGTATTGCCGCTCAGCCCTATTCATTTGAATGCTGCAATACCAGACATAGCCTGTGAACTAGAGTGGAGCTCTTCCTAAATTTTTTAATCTCATTTTGGGAATGAAACCTCACCACTAAATTCTAGTGAAATGACAGAATCTACATAACTGTATAAACCTATTCTTCTGCAATAATTCAGTAACTTTCATAAAATACAGAACATTGGAATGTTCTTGTCAATGTCTATTCTGATTCCCCGAGGCTATAGTCTCATTGCTAAGCAACGCGCACATTGATAGGTGACAGATTGTATTTTCGGCAGTCACATTGTGTACCTGGCCCTATACACTGGAGGGTAATTAGAGGGACCGGTGCCCTTTCACATGTGGTCCCATTATTGTTACCCTCTTCTGTACACTTTGTAAAGGTCAATGGATTACGAGGCTTTGTTATATTTTTAGCTGTTCAGAATCCGATCTGTATTTTATTCAGGTTGATTACATCTAGCGCCGTATGAGGCGGGGGAGTCGGAGAGACTATATATAACTGTATAGGGTCCTGCATAGGGTGGCGGACTGCAATGAAAACAGTTTATTAGGTATTAATTGGATATAATGATGGTGAATTGTCTGTAACATTCTATATATAATGAGTATAATGTGCCCCGATCTGCTGTATACCGCCAAAAAGGGCCGGCTAATAGATGGGGCCATTCTGTGGCCCGTGTATGATGGAGATATATTTGGTGACTGAGAAGGCGATTAGAAGAAATGTCAATGCAGAAAATACATATAAAATATATCTCAGAAATCTTAGATATTTCTAACAATTTTTTTTTTTTTTAGATTGTGAGCCTCATACAGGGATCACTATGTACATTTTTTTCCATTTAAGTATGTCTTTGTAGAATGGGAGGAATCCACACAAACACGGGGAGAACATACAAACTCCTTGCAGATGTTGTTCCTGGTGGGATTCAAACCCAGGACTCCTGCGCTGCAGTGCTAACCACTGAGTCACCGTGTTGCTCCTAGATATTTCTAACTATTAATGTGTCACTTGAACTTCTATTAATAAAGATGCCCCATAGTCCTGAGACCACCCCCTGATAATGGGACTTTTATTGGGGTATGGTCTGGGGGTGTACATTGTTTTTGTCTGGACTAAGGTCTGATAATTTGGGAGTCTAATTTTGGTCTTATATTTATTGGGTCTGAATCGTGCTCATACATGATTATGGGGCAGCCATATTGTCTGAGCTGTTGTGCACAGCATTCAAAGATTTGCTTTACAGCAGCCACATGGATCACAGCAGCCCGTAGGCTGGAGATGTTCATTGACTTCTATGGGAGAGTGTTGTGGGCATGCTCTGGGACCTTGGCAGGGAGGGGGAAGAGGAGAGCTGTGACATCCCCTATTGCGATAGAATGATCCTGTGTTATCTAGATGTATAAGTATATGTAATTGTAATAATAATAATAATAATGAGGAGACTGCTGAGATGTGATCTCTACAGAACAAGAAGTGTCACCCTATTGTAAGGATCAGATGTCAGGTGGTTTACTCCCCATTTTTCAGCATGCATGCTTGTTTAGGTACGGTAAACATAATGGTATATGGTAACCATAATGATGATCATGAAGTGACGGCTGAGAAGTGATCTCTACAGAGCAGGAAGTATCAGCCTATTGAAGGACCAAATTTCAGTTGTTTCACACCCTATTTTTCAGCACGCATGCTTATATAGTTACTGTATATGGTACATATCATCATGATGATAATAAAGTGACTGGCTGGATAAATGTCCTTGATTTTCTTTTTGATTTCCTTTGATTGCAGTTTACCCCGTCCTCTGCTGCACTGCAGTAAGATGATTTATGATACACAGCCTTCCACTGTCAGATAGGGGAAAAATAACCCTATAATAGCAGAAAATCATCAGCTTATAATCAAAGAGGGATTCTGTGTGCAAGGCTGAGGCACAAGAGGAGATGGGAATGATGTGAAGGTTGTGTGTACAGAAGTATCATGAAGAAATCTTCATGGTGGTCTGGGCCCTGAGAAGGAGAAAAACTTTACAAATGGCCCCGTCCTAACTTTTGCACCAAAGCCCATGAGCCATTATTTTCTCCTCTGTCAGTCGTTGGTTAAATCAACAGCATCTTAGTCAGGTCTGGACGTGGGACCTTTAAGATTGGGAATTTCCAGTACATGAACTCCTTCCATTGTATAAGGATTAATGTCATCTCCATATCAGAGTCGATGCACACGCAGTAATTGTCTACAGGAGGAGAAAGCAGCATGCTCCTACCTCTGAGCAATGGCTGGTAGTATAGGGATCATGGTTAGGTGGAGCGTTCTGATGTAACCTGGGCTCCTGCCATCTTTATTCATTCATGTTGACTCACGTGGGTGTATTTTTTATATGCCAGGTGTAAGCTGATATATCGAGTAGCTGTAGTAAGGCTCAATGGCCATCATAGTCAGACTTTTCTTCACCTAGGGCAAAGATTTCGTGTTGCTCAAGTCCTCAACCTCAATATCTAGGTCAACGCATAATGGCATGTTGGTCCTCTGCCCTTGGCACATGCTCCCGCACAAAAGGATGACCTCCTGATGTCCTGGAAGAGTTGGCAAATCTCCCGGGCTGCTGCGCTCTTTTATATTATGTGTAATTTGGGCACTTAATGTGACAAAACATCAGCAAGTTTTTTCCAAGAGGGGACAAGGTCACCAAAGCGTGTCAGATCTCCTGGTGGCCAACTTTGTAAGGTTTGCGAGTATGGTTTAGGGAGTAACAACCAAGGCAGCTCGAAAAGGGGCCAATCCTTCCTTACCAAATTTTTTGGTGATATGACACCCCACTCCAGGGATGTAGTAATTTAAGCCGACACGGTAGATGGTCTCAACAGAGGTACCAAGCTTGGTGGTTATAAAAGTCTCTCCATGAGGGCACGAGTCTTGGTGGTTACAAAAGTCTCTCATTGAGGGAACGGGTCTTGGTGGTTACAAAATTCTCTCCATGAGGGCATGGGTCTTGGTGGTTACAAAAGTCTCTCATTGAGGGAACGGGTCTTGGTGGTTACAAAATTCTCTCATTGAGGGAACGGGTCTTGGTGGTTACAAAAGTCTCTCATTGAGGGAACGGGTCTTGGTGGTTACAAAATTCTCTCCATGAGGGCATGGGTCTTGGTGGTTACAAAAGTCTCTCCATGAGAGCACAGGTCTTGGTGGTTACAAAAGTCTCTCCATGAGAGCACGGGTCTTGGTGGTTACAAAAGTCTCTCCATGAGGGCACAGGTCGTGGTGGTTACAAAAGTCTCTCCATGAGGGCACGGGTCTTGGTGGTTACAAAAGTCTCTCCATGAGGGCATAGGTCTTGGTGGTTACATGTCTTTGTAGAAGCACATAGTTTAAAAAAACCAAACATAATCCACTTACAGAACTCAATTTCATGGATTGGTGCAACAGTTATAATTCAGTGGAAGATGTTCACACAGTTGTGATCCAAAAAGAGCAATTGTGACACATTTTTTGGTGCAAATATGGCATTTACAAAAATTAATGAATGTGCCCCATTGTCATGATTCGCTGTCCCCAGTAGGGCTCACAATCTCAATCCTCTATCAGTATATCTATATCGTGTGTGTGTGTGTATGGGAAGGGGGAAACACAAATAGCCCTAGGAAACCCAAACAAACATGGCAGAACGTACAAACCCCATGCAGATGTTGTCTGTGGACAGATTTGAACCCAGGACCCCATGATATGTGTGTCAATGAACTGCCCATTAGGTCTTAACCTTCCTACAAATTACCCAGGGTCTCATGTCTCTTTGGGACCTCGGGACAGAAATTCCAGCAGTAATATAAAACCACCCGGTAATATAACAGTATATAGCGGTATTAACTGGGATACAAATTAGAGTATTATAAAGGATCCCAGTACATGGCGCTGTTATGTGGACTCGAGTGTTTTATCTAGCTGTATATTATTTGGGCAGCATATGGCGGTACAATGTCTATTATATAATACTAAATCGTCAGAGAGAAAAGCACAGACAACTTTTCTCTCCTCTGATTTCAGTATAAAAACGGCTGAATCCAATAGACACTCATTAAAGTCTATGGGGTCTGCGGGCGTCTGCGGGTAATCATTGTTTTTTTGGTCCAGCTCTCCATTGTTACGAACAATAAAAACCAGTGCGCACATGTGAACTTAGCCTTAAACTTCTATAAATGTGTGCATTATATGGCCGGAGGAAACCAGATTATACTGAATGGAGTCACAAGATCGTCACCAAGCCATAAATCTACCCAGAGGAGGTCTATAGTCATAAAGCATACGTCATGTCTGTACACACAGCTTACAAATCTATCTATCTATCTATCTATCTATCTATCTATCTATCTATCTATCTATCTATCTATCTATCTATCTCCTATCTATCTATCTATCTATCTATCTATCTATCTTACCATCTCACAGGTATAAACATATTACTTGGGCAACATATGGTGTGTATTACATAATATTACATATTCATATGTCTTAGACTTCTATGAGTGTACATTGTAAGGCAGGTCTAAACCAGTTTATACTGAATGTAATTGCAAGACTGAACATCCATAATTATTCCTTGTGCTGATCTGCTGTCATAATAACTACGTCATGACCAATTTGCCTGTACTATAGATCTATCTATCTATCTATTATCTATCTATCTATCTATCTATCTATCTATCTATCTATTTATTTATTATCTATATATCTATCTATCTCCTATCTATCTATCTATCTATTATCTATCTATCTATCTATCTATCTATCTATCTCATATCTATCTATCTATCTATCTATCTATCTATTATCTATCTATATCTATCTATCTATCTATCTATCTATTATCTATCTATCTATCTATCTATCTATCTATCTCATATCTATCTATCTATCTCATATCTATCTATCTATCTATCTATCTATCTATCTATCATCTATCTATCTATCATCTATCTATCTCTATCTATCTATCTATCTATCTCTATCTATTATCTATCTATCATCTATCTATCTCTATCTCATATCTATCTATCTATCTATCTATCTAATATCTATCTATCTATCTATCTATCTATTATCTATCATCTATCTATCTCTCTATCTATCTATCTATCTATCTATCTATCATCTATCTATCTATCTAATATCTATCTATCTATCTCCTATCTATCTATCTATCTATCTATCTATCTATCTATCTATCTATCTATCTATCTATCTGTCTAGAGGCTACACTACAATACATGAAAAGAGAAAAAAGAGAAGGCTTTTACTATCCATAAAAGTACAATGTTCCCACAAGGAATCTTTCTCAAGTTTGATCTTGAGATTTTTCTTCGAGTTATTCTTATTCTTTCAGAGCAAAATTGAGATATCAGCCCTCCATGTCCTGGCACTTGGAAGTAACATGAAGCATTGATGTCCTCTGCACTGTCCATGTTACAATATAGGGGGATTATGGGGCTCATGTCTGCAGTCCTGCTAGTGTGACTGTACTCCTATGTCGTCTATCTATCTATCTATCTATCTATCTATCTATCTATCTATTATCTATCATCTATCTATCTATCTATTATCTATCTATCTATTATC